>NC_136627.1:3010465-3317965 GCF_933228915.1 Telmatherina bonti | reverse complement strand
GAGGTCCTCTAGGGGGCGAATTTCACCCAGTAGAGGCGAATTCGACCCCCCTCGGTCATTATTATTATTATTATTATTATTATTATTATTATTATTGCCTGTAGAATAATTCCACTGTTACAATTTATAGAAAATCCTTAAATTATTTATAATATATTTGTTTATGTTTCTTTTTTTTTAAATGAAGAAATATACAGTATATATATATACACACACACACACACACACATATATATATATATATATATATATATATATATATATATATATATATATATATATATATATATATATATATATATATATAATTTTATGAGCTAAAGATCTGAGGCTTGTTTCCTGTTTTTGCGTATTTAGAATCTGTAATCCTATTACAGACAACACGGGGTAACTAACTAAATAACTAACTAACTAAATAAATAAATAAATAAATAAATAAATAAGCAGAAAAGGAATAAAAAAGTTTAAACGGATCTTTAGTTTTTATTTAAACCTTTTATGTGAAATTTGAAGCTGCGAATTGAGGTTGAAAAATATTGCTGCAAAAAAGTCAATGTATTTATTAAATAAATAAATAAATGAATAAATAAATAAATAAATAGTTTGGATATCAAACTGGAAAGATAATTTAAAAAGGGACATGTTAGACATAAAGACAGAGAGAAAAATCTCCTCTCTCCCTCAGATTAGCGGACATCTCCGGCTTCCCACAGCAGATTAATGGCGCAGCGCGATTATTGCGCGCTTTGGGTGAAAGGTCTGGATCACTAATGATTAGAATATAATGTGTGGCGATAACCACTCCCCGCGAGATACTATCACCCACTGGCCAATGCTCAGGGGAAGAGCTGCGTGGCTGCAGAGCTGCAGATATCTGCGGAGGAGGAGGAGGAGGAGGAGGAAGATTTCTGCCATCTGAAATAATAAGGGAAGAAATAAACAGGAGGAAGCCCGAGGAGCGGCCTGCTGCTGCTGCTTGCATCACATCCACAGCAGAGTTTCTGTTTATATTTTTCCTTTTTTTTCCCCACGCGATGACATGAAGATATTTATCTGACAGATTTAAATCACTAAAAACGAAGACAAGAGGAGACCTTCAGCCAACCAATCAGATTTGGTTCTGAGCAGGAAGGTGTCAGTCTGAAGAAACATGGAGATTTTTCCTCCTAATTTCAGGATTAATCTGAGACATTTCTGTCTTTTAAGGGTTTTCATTTGCAAAAGGGAATTAGCAGAAAATAACAGAGCTGCTGCTTTTTGCCAGATTATTTAGTTTCTGTGAGCACGCGCAGGCCTCTGCACAGCCAGGAGATCATCCAGGAGTAAATAATAAACACAAATGTCCTGTTTTACCGACATCTGCCTTTCATATCAAAGCTCAGTTCTGTACGTGGCCTAGATAAACCCAGACAGCTCGTGCTCGTGTTTTTATCACGATACAAATAAAAGTCTAGTTTTTTCTTTCACATCTGCACATTAATAACCAGCGTCTACATATTGTGGAGAGGCTGCTGCCCGCGCGCACCTGGCCGTGCTCTGATGCCCGCGCGCACCTGGCCGTGCTCTGATGCCCGCGCGCACCTGGCCGTGCTCTGATGCCCGCGCGCACCTGGCCGTGCTCGGCCTCCTGGAAGAGGAAACGACGCACAGAGCAGCTGATTATCCGCGCGCAACTTTTCCAAAGCCGATTAGTCTGGAAATCCTGCATAATTATCAACATTTACTGATCGATACCAAACGGCTCAGAATCCAGCCAACTCTGAGGTGGAGAGGAAGAGGAGGAGGAGAGGAAGAGGAGGAGTGACTGTATGCCGCTCGCGCTGCGCCATCCATCTTCATTGATTGCGCAAAAAGCAAAGCGCGCAGAAAGAAAGCCGCGGCTTTCTTTCCATCCAGCAGCTGAGCAGCAGACAAAGCTTTATGTCCACCAGGAGAGACATATTTCAGCTTTCTGCTGGAGAGGTGTCAGCCGCGAGGAATGGATGGCTAATGCATAGGCAAAGCAGCGCGCGCCCCGGCACGTCAGAGAGGGGGCTGCGGAGAGAGCGGAGGGGATTTAGGGCCCCTGGGGGCCCAGTACGGGCTAGCTGAGCACCAGGGGTGTTAGTGGCATCCCGGCTGCCTGCGCTCCTGCTGCAGATCAGAACATATGAATTTGTCTCTGGATTATGTTCCATTATTTTATATTTTATTCTTCTGAGCCGCGACGCAAACAGGCCGTCAGGTCCAAATAAAACTCTGCAAAACAAAAGAAAGAAGCAGAAAGCAAAAGACCACATTGTAGAAAAATATCATAAAACACACACACACACACACACACACACACACACACACACACACACACACACACACAAAACACCACTCAGGCTCAGCACTGTTGCGTTCACGGACATGTTAGTTATTCCGAAAACAAAACATTCCGCAGCTCCATGGTCCTGTTTCCCTCATGGACAGAAAAACTGGACCAGAACTAAAGATTCACCTGAAATACGACCAACTTAGTTTGGTTCATTGTAAAGCAGCTTTTTTTAAAAATAAAGTTCCACAATAAAACATGTTTTCTTCTCCAGATTTTAGGTTTAGAAACAACACAATGTCCCCCCTTCCACCTGGCCCCGCCCAGAGCAGCACGTGAGGATGCCTTCCTGTACTGTCTGCACTCATGGTGCCAACTCCAACAGAACCCAGACATCACGCCCACGTGAAGCACAAAACTCATATTTACAGGACAACAATCAAAAGGTTGGATCCCTGCAGGAGATGGATTTGCCATCAGCCTCTGCAGCCTGTGGATGTGGATGGACCTGGATGTGTCATTAGGATACAGATCCAAGCAGAACATCCTGCTGGTGGAACTCTTCTGTCATTATTTCATGTAATTAAGTTTAAAAGCAGAAAACTGGTCTGACTGGTCTGGTCCAGATGGTTTTAGAAGTTTGTTCTCAAGATGAACAAAAAACATTTAAAATGCAGGTAAAACTACTGAAAAGGTTTAAAACATGATTCCTTCACATTTCACACCATTTTTTACAGATTTCTGTCAGAGTGCTGAGAAAATACTCATCTGACGGAGGTTATTAAGCTAAAGGATCCTTTTATTCCCATTTCCACTATGACTGGAGCTCTGCACTGTGAAATGTAACATTGCTTTATTAAAATATGCTCAGTGGATTAAACTGTGTTTTACTTAATAAACATCTTAAATAAGGCAGAACTGCCTTATTTAAGATGAGTGTAAAAAGGTTGAACAAAGAGCTCAGCCAGCGGAAATGCGAACATGAGAGCAGTTCTGGAGACGATTCAATGAGGAGTTTAGAAACAATTTCATCCACATTTATCATCTTCATTTACCGTCTGCATCATTCCTGTTCATTAAAGTCATGTTGAGAAAAACTGTTTTTTCCAACAACTTTGCAGGTTTTTAAAGCCGAATTGTTAGATTTTACAGAGACATCTCTGTTTGAAAACATCTGGAAGAGATAACTTCCAGGCCCTAACTGGTCACCCCCCTGCACGCTAACGTGCTGCATGCTAATGTGCTGCATGCTAACATGCTGCATGCTAATGTGCTGCATGCTAACGTGCTGATTGCTAACATGCTGCATGCTAACGTGCTGCTTGCTAACATGCTGCATGCTAACGTGCTGCATTCTAACGTGCTGCATGCTAACGGGCTGCATGCTAACCTGCATCCAGGCCTCACTTTTCAGTTCACAGTCTCCAAAAACCACTTCCACCTCATATCCAGAAGAAAAACAAGCTTGGAAATACAGACGAATACAAATGCAGCATCACATTTTCATTGTAAATTAGTCTATGTTATAACTTCTTACATTATGTTATTTGTTTTTCCAAAGTGATGCTTTCAGCACTAACACATCCACCCTGCTACAGCTCAGACTTGGTGGTGGATCGTCCAAATCCACGGCCAGCTGAAGGTTTCTGTTTAAACAGCAAACTGGTTTGTAACTCCTGAATCTGTGGCCAGATTGCCAGAAAACAAATTAAAATGCACCCAAAGCAAATTAAGAAAGTCTCCCCAACAGTCAGGTTCATCTTCATGTTCCTGGAGTCAGAGTTGTGGTGTCTGTCAGTATGCTTGAGTAAAACAAAAGCAAGATGTGTTCCCCTCATCTGACACAGATGCACCAATGATTCATGAACTAAATCATTGTGACATTAATAAAATATGATGACATAACAATAAACTGGCAGACGAATAAGACATGTTGTTCCTCTGTACAACAACTCTGAGGATTTTTTACGAAACAAGAAGAAAGAAAAAGTAAATCCTGGTTTTAATGGAGAGATCAGAGATCCTCCGTTGTAACACCTTTAAATTTAATGTCAGTCTTTCTGGACCATCTTGTGTGTGTTCAGTTTATGGAGAAAAATAACTAAATATGAAATTTGTGAATGAAGCTGAGAATAATAAAATTTGTAGGATAAATCTTCAGGAATCATCTCTAAAATCTTCACATTAGTGAATTCAGTCCAGCCGTCCTGGCACAGGACCATTACGATGTTGTTAAAATCTTGGAGCCTACACTCCTCAGTCTGACACAAATGTAGATTTCTTGCTATATTCTGCAAGGACTTAACAAGATTTACAATGCTGCTCAAAACACAGAGCTTCCCTGTCATATTTCCCCCTCATGCTAAATAGAAATCTTAAGAAGTAATTGGAATTTACTGCATACCTGAATAACTGCATATAAATAAGCACACATTTCATCAGGGGGTTCACTGACACTGTTTGGTAGCATAAAAACTGCTGCATACATTATAATACACAGCAAATAATCTTATTTTGTTGCAGCCTTTGCTACATGCTTGGGATTCCGTCCAAATTGCCGAGGATTCAAACAAGCGTTTTCAATTTATTAAACCTATATGGGCAACATTTCATTTTAATGGGACAATTTATTTCTGGGAAGGGATTATCAGGGGTTGCTGGAAACCATGGCAGTGTGTAAATCTGACAGTGTATGTCTCATCTGAAGGCAGGCAGCCTTCCTTTGGTGGGCCGGACACACCAGGGTTCTCCGTTTCCTCCTTCTGCAGCTGAAAGACTGAAGTAGCTCGTCCACTTCGCTCTCGTCTCCCAGACGACTCGTCCATTTCCGCCATCTTTATGAGCACGCATGCACTCTCTGAATTTGGTGGAGGACAAGGCAAATCCTCTGGATGGGATTGGCAGTCATGCCCCCGGTCTCACGGCCAGACACGCACGGGATGGAGAGTGGCCGTGCACAATGCGACCCCCCCTCTCAGCGGATTTAGAGATAATGACATTGTCGCTCCTATTAAGATTCACATTAGCCTCCTCAGCACAGCACCCTGTTTCCTTTGTGTCAGAAGCCGTCCTGCTCTGTCTGTAGAGACGTGTAAAAAAAAAAAAAAAGGAATGAAAGTGAAAATTCTCTGAGAAAGAAAATGTGATCATTCTGAGAGACATAACCAACATTTAGCTTTTAATTTCTCTCCCTCCCTGCAGGCTTTGGACAGGACACAGGTCCATCATGGACCCATCGCCGGTCCATCACTGTCCAGCTCAGATCGGGTTCAGCCGACCAGCAGAGCCGACCTCCTCTTGTGTGTGTGACGGTGCTAGCTGGTGAACCATGGTGCCCCCCCCATATCGGAACACATACTCACAGATACAGCCCATATTTGTTTTCATTTACTGAGAAACGTCAACGCTGAGTGACCTCTCTTTCTCTGTCTGTCACAGAGCTGCCTCCCCTGCTGGCTCCCAGAGCTGAGACTGCGGGAGGGAGGCCAAATTGTTTGTCTCTGCCTGTGTGGAGGCTCTGCGGCTGGGATGAGACCATGAGAACAAGTGTCTGGCTTCTGGCTGATGGCTCCATCAGGTAGAGCAACAGGGAGTCTGATGGGGGATGAGCTCCAAGCTGTGGGAGAGAGTGTGTAAGTATATGCATTTAAGGGGGAACGTGATTCTTCTACAGAGTCAGGACTGATGCAATGTGCAAACAAAATGGCCGTTAGCGGAGCGCTTGACAGGTTACTGTTGGGAAGTACCCAAAAACAACACTTGACTGAATCCTCATCATCATCATCATCATCATCACAGAAGAGAGTATAACACCAGCAGAAGTGACGCTTCAGGCCTCAAGTATCTCAGAGGACCAGAACCAGGACAAGCAGAACGTTTCATAACATCTGGAAAAGCTGCACCAGTTTCACTTTTCCCAAATGTCACCGTGAGGTTCGCTGGGGCAGAATAATGTCTGCGTGTTACAACAGGTACAGGTGGACTGGGAACTGGAGTTTTAGTGGTTAATGTGCTGAGCTAACTGTACAAACGTTCCTTCAATAAATTCCCAGGAAAGAGTTGATTTTAAATGAAGTAAAAAGCTCATTCTCGTCATATTTCTTTTCATTTATCTCACTGTTTTCATCTGACTGATTTAAAATCATATTTTATTGAACTTTTTCCTGTAAAGATGCTGCAGTTTACAGCGGCGGCTATGCTAATCATAACCTGGGCCCAGTTAGCATAAGGCTAACTGGAAAATGTCCTAAAATGTCAAACGAATTTCAAACTGAGCTCAGAGGAATGAAAAACATGATAATAATGAGAGTAAAGTTGATGAATGCTTCTGTGAAATATAACACGCCGGCTGTATTTGTTCACTTCAATAATACATGAATCCCATCCGGTTGTGTGGAACATATACATAAATAAACAGCAAGGTTGATGCTTTGGATTGGTCGACTGGTCATTGAGGTTGTTCTCGGTGTGGGGAGCTGTGATGGTTTAAGCCAGACATAAATATTGTATAGAGCAGCAAGGTGACTACTAACAGTCATATTGAATTTATTATGGCTTCTTCTACATTGATTTTCCCCACAAACTGCACGCTTTGCATTTATCGCTGAGTGTTTAGTCACATTTCTGCACCTGCTCGTTTCACTTCTCTGATCTCTCCACGTCACCCTTTTTCTCTTGTCTCTGCTGATGTGGATGGGATAGTTATGCTGGTGCATGAAGACGCCTCCTCCTCCTCCTCTTTGCCTGCAGATGAGTTGAAAGGGTGAGGAGGTCACAACCTTCCTGGGGAATGTTTTACGATGACACAGTTGGGAAGGTCTGATTTGTCTCCACTGGAGCATGCTGTTGGCGTCTTCACGCCCAACCCGGAGAGAAAAAAAATGAGATGGAGCGGAGAGAGAGAGAGAGAGTGAAGAGGAAGAGGAAGTGTGTGTAAAGAGAGGGGTTTGTCAGGGGATGGACGTGATAGGGTGGAGGAGGGTGGGCTGTAAATTAGCTTTCTTGGCAAACTGATGGTCAGCAGTAGTTTCAGAGAGCAGAATCCACCTTGACCCCTCCCAGCACATCCAGATGGGACCGAGGGGAAGGAGGAGGGATGTACATATTCCTGTCACACCTTATGGATAATGTTGCACATACATATATATATATATATATATATATATATGTATCCAGCTCACACTTCCAGACATATGAAACAGCAATGCGTTCAGGCTGGAAACGTCTTCCATTGTATTTTCACCAATTTGCAAAAGTTCTCATTAACCATCAAGTTTAGCAGATTTTACCAGGAAAAAGAAGAAGTAAATATTCCCCCATATTTTCACACAAGCATTGGTCTGGAAATAAAATGAAGTCAAATGAAACAGTTTATCTTCTCATGCAGCACATTCATAGGATTTAAAATTCCTTCAACTACTCATGTCAGATATCAGGTTTATTGTCTGGCAAGGCAGGTCCACTCACACGTCACATGATGTGGACAAGACGAGTCACAATACCTGGTATAAAACATTAAAATGTACAAAAACATCAAATTAATAAAACAATGAAAATAAACTGAAGAGATAATAAGAAATTATACAGAAACATGGGATGACAGTGGAGACAGTATGGACACCGGGGACAATAGGGATAATAAGGACAGTAGGGACAGTAGGGACAATAAGGACACTGGGGACAGTAGGGAAAATAAGGTCTGTAAACACAATAAGTACAGTAGGGACACTAGGGACAGTAGGGACGGTAGGCGCAATAACCACTGTAAGGACAGTAGGGACAATAAGGAAAGTAGGGTCCTGAGGTGTCCCTACCATTTTCCACTAAAGGTAAGCTCTCCATCCACAACATGGCTGCTAGACGTCACACTTCATGTCCCGTCTCAATCGACTGGCTCTGCTCTTTACTGCTAACGTGATTGGCTGTCCCTGCTGTCACTCACTCTGTAGCTAGAGCTAGCTTCTGGTTAGCACTAGCTAGTGGTAGTGGACGGCAGTGGCAGAGGACAATGGTAGAGGACAGTGGCGGAGGAAGGTGGCGGAGGACAATGGTAGAGGACAGTGGCGGAGGAAGGTGGCGGAGGACAATGGTAGAGGACAGTGGCGGAGGACGGTGGCGGAGGACAATGGTAGAGGACGGTGGCAGAGGACGGTGGCGGAGGACAATGGTAGAGGACAGTGGCGGAGGACGGTGGCGGAGGACAATGGTAGAGGACAGTGGCGGAGGAAGGTGGCGGAGGACAATGGTAGAGGACAGTGGCGGAGGACGGTGGCGGAGGACAATGGTAGAGGACGGTGGCAGAGGACGGTGGCGGAGGACGGTGGCGGAGGACAATGGTAGAGGACAGTGGCAGAGGACGGTGGCGGAGGACGGTGGCGGAGGACGGTGGCGGAGGACAATGGTAGAGGACAGTGGCGGAGGAAGGTGGCGGAGGACGGTGGCGGAGGACAATGGTAGAGGACGGTGGCGGAGGAAGGTGGCGGAGGACGGTGGCGGAGGACAATGGTAGAGGACGGTGGCGGAGGACGGTGGCGGAGGACAATGGTGGAGGAAGGTGGCGGAGGACGGTGGCGGAGGACGGTGGCGGAGGACGGTGGCGGAGGACGGTGGCGGAGGACGGTGGCGGAGGACAATGGTAGAGGACGGTGGCGGAGGACGGTGGCGGAGGACAATGGTGGAGGAAGGTGGCGGAGGACGGTGGCGGAGGACGGTGGCGGAGGACGGTGGTGGAGGACGGTGGCGGAGGACGGTGGCGGAGGACGGTGGCGGAGGACAATGGTAGAGGACGGTGGCGGAGGACGGTGGCGGAGGACGGTGGCGGAGGACAATGGTGGAGGACGGTGGCGGAGGACAATGGTGGAGGACGGTGGCGGAGGACGGTGGCGGAGGACGGTGGCGGAGGACGGTGGCGGAGGACAATGGCGGAGGACGGTGGCGGAGGACGGTGGCGGAGGACAGTGGCGGAGGACAATGGCGGAGGACGGTGGCGGAGGACGGTGGCGGAGGACAGTGGTAGAGGACAGACTTAGCTTTAGCCCGCTTACCTCCGTTAGCTGGTTAGCTCCTGTTATCTCTGGGTTAGCTCGGTTAGCTCTTAGCTACAGGAAGCTCGGAGTTCGCTCGATGTCAATCATCCACCATGACGCTCACAGCCCCCCTCTCAGCTCCACCTCTTTGCCCATATTTGTATTTTCCGGGTGAGACGACACACATGCCCCTGCCAAGATGGTGATGGTAGGAACCGCCCACCGAGCTTCAATTCAGCTCTTCAGAAATCTACAGGTGAGGTCATGGAGGCTCCGCCCATCTTTTATATACAGTCTATGGTTTGTTCTGTTCAGGTGCCTGAAAAAAAAAAAAAAAGACCATAATATTATTGTTGTTAAATGAAAATTATAAAAAGAAGGATGTAGTGATTATTGTTACCAGATATCCAGCAGCTGATGTGCAGCATAGCAACGCTTTAGCAATGTGTTATCACTGACAACAGTCATGTTTTCCTGCATGTTTTATTATGAATTAAAGTCATGGATTTTTTATAGTACACGTCTGAAACGCTGACGACTGCAGCGTAGTACAACCTGCTTTCATGTCTAAAAGGCACCGATGTGAAATAAATAAATCAACAGATGTATTCAACACATAAAATAAAGAAAAAAGTTAAATAATAAAAAAATAATTTATTATCAGTCCCTGAAAAGAATATTTTTTATTAACTTGTTCAGATTTTTATCCACTAAACTATGTGAAACTGGAAATAAATGTCTATCAGTGTGTCTTCCACGTCCCTACATACGTGACTCTAAATCAAAGCCAGAAATGTTGGAGCAGAAAAACTGAATGTTTAGTTGGAGCAGATATTTCATGTCTTCGGGCCAGAACCAGACCTGTGACTGATATGGAGGGACATGTCCAGCAGCATTCTGCACGACTAGCAAGTGTCTCAGTGATCTTTACAGAGACCTGTAAAAGCTCCATTTCAGTCAGGACAACTGCAAAGACTGGGATTTTGTAAATAATGCTGAGTCATCAGTTCTCGAGTTTAAGGACACGTCCACATCAACTTTTTTGATCCGATTCAGAGTCCGTTTGCTCAGAAAGTCGCTTCGTTTGGGGAAATGTGAATCCGCTAAAAAAAAATTCTGACTTGGACCAAAGATTCGGTCCGTCTACAAACGCAGGTCTCGGTTCGTTTCAAGCGGACCAAACACAGGAAGCGGACTACAAACCAAGTCCCTTCCTGCATGTGGCGTAGCGTTGCATTGTGGGTAAATCCATAGCGATGGCGTTAAGGGTCCTCTGCCTCGTCTGGTGTTCATACTGCGTCCATTGTTGCAGTGGATTTCTGCAGGATACTTGCATAAGACACAATAAAAACCCAAAACAGCCATAGTTTGGTCTCCATGTTTAACTGGCAGGTGGAGGAAACAGAGTTTTCTTCTTCATGCCGGTCTGGTCCTCTCTTCTGCTAAATACTAGTGCAGCGCCACCTCTGGTGGGAATGGGGAGATATTATTCTAATGGTTTGGCTGGTTTCACCAAAGTGCAGCGTGAACACGGTCTTGGTCTGCATGGATACACCCCCCTACAGCTGGACCGAGTCCCCAACCGGACCGAGTCTAGTGGACCATCCTGATGGGAAAGCACCCATAGAGGTAAAAGGCGGATCCTGTTCCTGCTGTTTATATTTAGTCCAAAATGACTGATTTGTCTGTATTGATCTGTTAGTTTTAACATTCCAGACTGAAGCTGGGACTAATATTCAGATTCCAGATTTATCTTTGTTTAGCTGGAGAAACTGCAGGTACTGATCTGGCTGAAGCAGGAGCATAGCATCTTTTTTCCTTTCTCTTTGTTTAGATAGCAAATATAAAAACAACCGTTTTTATGAGTGATGTTCAAAGACAGACGACATTAGTTTGGAACCATCAGATAAATGATGACGTTAAAGGCAGATTTGGATGCAGACTAATGGTTTTATTACGTAGAAATTTCGGAAGTCGACTGTGTAAATGTAACCTTCTAGCAGTCAGCAGTTATGCAACATATAATGGAATCATACCCTGGTATAAACTTGTTTTGCATTGATTTACTAAATAAATAAAACTACTTCTAACTATAAAACATGATGAACTGCTACTACTTTTTCCTCGTCTCAAAATAACTTTGCAGATATTATAAATTGTAGCGTATTAAACAAATTAATCTCACACTTGGCAGTTCATCGATCTCCTTTTTCACTGTTGCTTATTTGCAATCATGGAGCTCATTAATGGAGAAAATTATCTTAGTCACCCCGAGGTGCTTCGGCTGGGGACGAGAGTGTTAAACAAGCTGAAGGGATGAATGTGAGAGAGGGTGGTGGAGGGGTGGGGGTGGGGGGGGGGGGGGGTCGTTGCTGCATTTACTTGAAGTTTGCTGGAATGCTCTCCCCTGGGGGGCATAGGTGGGAGAGTTAGCACCGTGCAACTCAGCCCAACACACTCTAATAAATCATGTAATCCCTGATACTGGAAGACAAACATGGGAGCAGATCTAATCAGGACTTGGCAGAATCCTTTTATCTGGGCCCATCTCTGCCTGGTCACACACAGTACACACTCCTCTTATGACAAACACCGCTGTGGCTGATAGTCAGTGATGGATAGAAGTTAGCTGGAGGGGGTCCGAGACCAGGGTGTTAATTCATTTTAAAATCTGAATATTTGACGCATCAAAGCCAGACCTGCTCTAAACTATTTACACTCCTTCAGAATTTAAAAGACAAAGAAAGAAAAAAAACTCTTCTACTAATCAAATGACACTGAAAAACAACAGTTTCAGCAGGTTACCATGGTAGCAGAAACCTGAGCAACAGACAATCACAACTTTTCAGTAAAAAGGCTCGGTCACCGCATCACAGCAGAGTCCTGTTGCTATGTTTCATCTCTTACCTCTGCATGTCTTACCAAGTCGCTGTTTTCCAAGGCTGAATGAAAATGGATATTCTACGACATGAAGACGTCTGGAATACGTGTGGCTCTTTACAGACTGCTGTTTTAGTTTGTTTTCTGTAAACAGAATGATCTGTTGAATTATGGGTGAAATAGTGGAGTTTAAGTCACATATAAGAGCTCACACTGCTTTCTGGCAGATATGACACCTGAATTCTGCAAACAATACTGACTACAAATCTTCCAGAAAAGTCAGTATGGTTTTATTTTTAATCAAAATGCTTTTATTTCATATTAGAAATGCAAGCATGTGAAATAATTTCAATTATTGCTGAATTCAAATGCATGCAACAAATGTTGGCTAATTTTTAGCCCAGTAGTAAGTGTAAGCATGCATGCTAGTTTGTCTCTGTGATGAGCTTGGGACCTTTCCATGCTGTCCATCCCAGTCTACATACACACTGATACAGGCAGAAGGACCTGAATGAGAACTGCTGAACGAGGCGTGTTGGAGAAACATCTGATGCACAACATCAGATGGTAAACTCTCATCTACATGGAAAAGCAAAGGAATGCTGAACATAAAGCTAAGATACATATAGTTTCAAAGTAGAGTCAACTTTTTGTAACTCCTGCTGATAAACCCTTAAAACTTCAAGCCTGGAATCTCCAGTTCCAGCACAAAGTACACAAACACGTGGCAGGTTTGGACATGGCCGCCTCCACATGTAATGCCACTGGCAAAGTGTCTCATTAGATATGACACACAATGTTCAAACAAACGTGGTTTCTTCTTCACACCATCTCAAGATCCAGAATAAAGTTCTTCCGTCTCGTGGAAGATGAAGCAAGCTTCAAAGGGCTTTTAGAAAGTAAACATCTGGTGGAAATCGTCACAAATAAACAAAGCAAACTAAAAAAAGGAAAAGAAAAGAAAAGAACCTGCAAATACAGAAAACATCCATCATGTCTGGTGACTCTTAGAACAATTAGAAAATAAGTTTATTACATGTATAAATAGTTTATGAAAATATTTATTTATTGAAATAATTGAATAAAGTATTACTTTTATTGACAGTCTATTTAACTTAAACCATTTAATATTATGATTGCAATACTTTATTAATATTCCTATTTTTCACATTGTGTAAATAACTCCCTCTTGCTTTGGGAAAAACTAAAAATTGGTAGTTTTGTGTTAATTAGCCTGACTTGAGCTTTTAAATGTGTTCTTTCTCCCTCTTATGAATTGTTTAGCATGTTGTCGGAGCAGGTTCACATCAACATGAGAAAGAAATGTCTCTTGTTTTCCATCGGATGGTAAATGTAGAGATTTGATTTATTTACTGAATACAAATTAAACCAGAAGTGAGAAACAGCAGTGTTGGAAAAGTTGGACCCAAACATCAGTGAGGTTAGGAACCGTGATGTAGAGGACCTTAAACTTACCGTCTTTGGTCAAATAGAATCTCAGCGATCGGTGTTCAGTGTTAAAACCTTTGAAAAAAGTTCTCCCAGAAACCTTTGGCTGGAGCCTGACACTTGTTTATCTTCAGAGAAAAACTGATTCAATATTGACTCAATATATTGGTTGAGTGATCAGACTTCTTTTTGGTGTTGCACAGGCAGATATCCTCTCCAAACAACCAGACCACAGTAGCATGCAGCAAACTGACGGCGTGTACATGTTGATAAGTCGGCTTGATGTGTCAAAATGTTTTCACCACAAATCAAAGCTGACCTCTGTTGTCATGTACACCTGCATCGCGCTGGGAAATCAGAGGGACTTATATCACCGATGCCACCTTCATGATTCCCGTTTCAAAACCTTTTCAAAGCTGAAGCTAAATGAATCCAGTAGAACGAGATCTGCACTTGTAAATATTCTCTGTTAGTTACAGGAAGAGGGCTGGGAAGGTTTCATTCTGCTCTCTGTAACATCACAGCCCACCATGAATCAAACAGACTGCCAGGACTCAGGGGAGCCATCGCTGGGAATATACGGCAGCTCCTGGCTTACTTTGTATTGTAATAGATGCATTGTGCAGCTAAAGAATATCCCAGTCTGTATTCAAGCAGAATGAGGAAAAAAAGGAGCAGAGAAAGAGTCGGTTGCAGATTCAAGGAGAAAGTAGCGTAATTAGAAAGAGATGGGATCGAGGGAGGTGCAGTTGCTCTAGATGTGAAATCTAATTTCTATATAATGTCATTTAAATCCTGTGATCCAGGAATTGTATTTGAACTGGGATTATTGGAATCATCAGCCCGTGAATGCCTAAGATCCCCGCCACAGTTTGTGTATGAGTCCAATTGTGTGGGTATGGATGGAAGAGGAAGAGGATGAGGAAGGGGGGTTGGGCGAGGGATTTAATGTTCCCCAAGTTCGTAAGTTTCAAGCTTTTTGGTGGATGATGGAAAGAAAAGACGGATCTGTTTGAAAGTTGAATAAAAAGACAGAACAGTGGAATAAAGACACTGCAGTCAGCAAATGAAGAGAAAACAAGAAATAAACTCAGAGCAACAATATGTTTCAACTTTTAATGTGGGAACTTTTATCAAATGTATGACCAAAAACAACAGAAAAAAAGTAAATAATCAGAAAAAAAACATATTTTGTGGAATTAGTAACTGTTTTATATGTGTGTTTAGGAAATCTGAAAAATCTGCAAAAAAAAAGTTACACTGATATTTGGTGTAATTTTCAGATCACGCCATCAGACTGAGCCATTTAGTAGTGGTGGTCGTACGATGGCGCAGAGGTTTTACGTCATCACGTTGGTGTGGTTGCGAGAGGAATGCATGTTGTTTGGTTGTAAAAAATAAAAAAGGGTGCAAGTTTTTTTTTTTCCAGAATAAAAAGAACTTACGTGAAGCTCCGTCTCTCGATTCATTTCAAGTTCAGCAGACAACCTAACACAATGTCACATTCGCTTGGTCACAAGATTTATTTACGTCGAGAGTTGCATTTAATTTTTATCCTATATATATTTTATCCACCTCATCGTGATGAGAATATCCCTTTCCACCTTATCATGATGAGAATCTCCCGTTCCACCTCATCATGATGAGAATCTCCTGTTCCACCTCATCACCATGAGAATCTCCCGTTCCATCTCATCATGATGAGAATCTCCCGTTCCACCTCATCACCATGAGAATCTCCCGTTCCACCTCATTACCATGAGAATCTCCTGTTCCACCACATCACCATGAGAATCTCCCGTTCCACCTCATCACCATGAGAATCTCCCGTTCCACCTCATTACCATGAGAATCTCCTGTTCCACCACATCACCATGAGAATCTCCCGTTCCACCTCATCACCATGAGAATCTCCCGTTCCACCTCATCACCATGAGAATCTCCTGTTCCACCACATCACCATGAGAATCTCCTGTTCCACCTCATCACCATGAGAATCTCATGTTCCACTTCATCATGATGAGAATCTCCCGTTCCACCTCATCACCATGAGAATCTCCCGTTCCACCTCATCACCATGAGAATCTCCCGTTCCACCACATCACCATGAGAATCTCCAGTTCCACCTCATCACCATGAGAATCTCCCGTTCCACCTCATCACCATGAGAATCTCCCGTTCCATCTCATCACCATGAGAATCTCCCGTTCCACCTCATCACCATGAGAATCTCCCGTTCCACCTCATCATGATGAGAATCTCCCGTTCCACCTCTTCACCATGAGAATCTCCCGTTCCACCTCATCATGATGAGAATCTCCCATTCCACCTCTTCACCATGAGAATCTCCTGTTTCACCTCATCATGATGAGAATCTCCCGTTCCACCTCTTCACCATGAGAATCTCCCGTTACACCTCATTATGATGAGAATCTCCCGTTCCACCTCATTATGATGAGAATCTCCCGTTCCACCTCATCACCATGAGAATCTCCCATTCCACCTCATCACCATGAGAATCTCCCGTTCCACCTCATCACCATGAGAATCTCCCGTTCCACCTCATCATGATGAGAATCTCCCATTCCACCTCATCACCATGAGAATCTCATGTTCCACCTCATCACCATGAAAATCTCCCGTTTCATCTCATCACCATGAGAATCTCCCGTTCCACCTCATCATGATGAGAATCTCCCGTTCCACCTCATCACCATGAGAATCTCTCGTTCCACCTCATCACCATGAGAATATCCCGTTCCACCTCATCACCATGAGAATCTCCTGTTCCACCTCATCAAGATGAGAATCTCCTGTTCCACCTCATCACCATGAGAATCTCCCGTTCCACCACATCACCATGAGAATATCCCGTTCCAACTCATCACCATGAAAATCTCCCGTTTCATCTCATCACCATGAGAATATCCCGTTCCACCTCATTGTGATGAGAATCTCCCTTTCCACTTCATCACCATGAGAATATCTCGTTCCACCTCATCACCATGAGAATCTCCCTTTCCACTTCATCACCATGAGAATCTCCCGTTCCACCACATCACCATGAGAATATCCCGTTCCAACTCATCACCATGAAAATCTCCCGTTTCATCTCATCATGATGAGAATCTCCCTTTCCACTACATCACCATGAGAATATCTCGTTCCACCTCATCACCATGAGAATATCCCGTTCCACCTCATTATGATGAGAATCTCCCGTTCCACCTCATTATGATGAGAATCTCCCATTCCACCTCATCACCATGAGAATCTCCCGTTTCACCTCATCACCATGAGAATCTCCCGTTCCACCTCATCATGATGAGAATCTCCCATTCCACCTCATCACCATGAGAATATCCCATTCCAACTCATCACCATGAAAATCTCCCGTTTCATCTCATCACCATGAGAATCTCATGTTCCACCTCATCACCATGAGAATCTCATGTTCCACCTCATCACCATGAAAATCTCCCGTTTCATCTCGTCACCATGAGAATCTCCCGTTCCACCTCATCATGATGAGAATCTGCCGTTCCACCTCATCACCATGAGTATCTCATGTTCCACTACATCATGATGGGAATATCCTGTTCCACCTCATCATGATGAGAATCTCTCATTCCACCTCATCAACATGAGAATATCCCTTTCCACCACATCATGATGGGAATATCCTGTTACACCTCATCGTGATGAGAATATCCCGTTCCACCTCATCATGATGAGAATGTCCCGTTCCACCACATCATGATGGGAATATCCTGTTCCACCTCATCGTGATGAGAATATCCCTTTCCACCTTATCATGATGAGAATCTCCCGTTCCACCTCATCATGATGAGAATCTCCCGTTCCACCTCATCACCATGAGAATATCCCTTTCCACCACATCATGATGGGAATATCCTGTTCCACCTCATCACCATGAGAATCTCCTGTTCCACCTCATCACCATGAGAATCTACCGTTCCACCTCATCATGATGAGAATCTCCTGTTCCACCTCATCATGATGAGAATCTCCCGTTCAATCTCATCATGATGAGAATCTCCTGTTCCACCTCATCACCATGAGAATCTCCCGTTCCACCTCATTATGATGAGAATCTCCCGTTTCACCTCATCATGATGAGAATCTCCCGTTCCACCTCATTATGATGAGAATCTCCCGTTCCACCTCATCACCATGAGAATCTCCTGTTCCACCACATCACCATGAGAATCTCCTGTTCCACCTCATCACCATGATAATCTCCTGTTCCACCACATCACCATGAGAATCTCCCGTTCCACCTCATCATGATGAGAATCTCCCGTTCCACCTCATCACCATGAGAATCTCCCGTTCCACCACATCACCATGAGAATCTCCTGTTCCACCTCATCACCATGAGAATCTCCTGTTCCACCTCATCACCATGAGAATCTCCCGTTCCACCTCATCACCATGAGAATCTCCCGTTCCACCTCATCATGATGAGAATCTCCCGTTCCACCTCATCACCATGAGAATCTCCCGTTCCACCTCATCACCATGAGAATCTCCTGTTTCACCTCATCATGATGAGAATCTCCCGTTCCACCTCATCACCATGAGAATCTCCCGTTCCACCTCATCACCATGAGAATCTCCTGTTTCACCTCATCATGATGAGAATCTCTCATTCCACCTCATCACCATGAGAATATCCCTTTCCACCACATCATGATGGGAATATCCTGTTACACCTCATCGTGATGAGAATATCCCGTTCCACCTCATCATGATGAGAATGTCCCGTTCCACCACATCATGATGGGAATATCCTGTTCCACCTCATCGTGATGAGAATATCCCTTTCCACCTTATCATGATGAGAATCTCCCGTTCCACCTCATCATGATGAGAATCTCCCGTTCCACCTCATCATGATGGGAATATCCTGTTCCACCTCATCACCATGAGAATCTCCTTTTCCACCTCATCACCATGAGAATCTACCGTTCCACCTCATCATGATGAGAATCTCCTGTTCCACCTCATCATGATGAGAATCTCCCGTTCAATCTCATCATGATGAGAATCTCCTTTTCCACCTCATCACCATGAGAATCTCCCGTTCCACCTCATTATGATGAGAATCTCCCGTTCCACCTCATTATGATGAGAATCTCCCGTTCCACCTCATTATGATGAGAATCTCCCGTTCCACCTCATCACCATGAGAATCTCCTGTTCCACCACATCACCATGAGAATCTCCTGTTCCACCTCTTCACCATGATAATCTCCTGTTCCACCACATCACCATGAGAATCTCCCGTTCCACCTCATCATGATGAGAATCTACCGTTCCACCACATCACCATGAGAATATCCCATTCCAACTCATCACCATGAAAATCTCCCGTTTCATCTCATCACCATGAGAATCTCCCGTTCCACCTCATCATGATGAGAATCTCCCTTTCCACTTCATCACCATGAGAATCTCCCGTTCCACCTCATCACGATGAGAATCTCCCATTCCACCACATCACCATGAGAATCTCCCGTTCCACCTCATCACGATGAGAATCTCCCGTTCCACCACATCACCATGAGAATCTCCCGTTCCACCTCATCACCATGAGAATCTCCCGTTCCACCTCATCATGATGAGAATCTCCCATTCCACCTCATCACCATGAGAATCTCATGTTCCACTTCATCACCATGAAAATCTCCCGTTTCATCTCATCACCATGAGAATCTCCCGTTCCACCTCATCATGATGAGAATCTCCCATTCCACCTCATCACCATGAGAATCTCCCGTTCCACTTCATCACCATGAGAATCTCTCGTTCCACCTCATCAACATGAGAATATCCCGTTCCACCTCATCACCATGAGAATCTCCCGTTCCACCTCATCATGATGAGAATCTCCTGTTCCACCTCATCACCATGAGAATCTCCCGTTCCACCACATCACCATGAGAATATCCCGTTCCAACTCATCACCATGAAAATCTCCCGTTTCATCTCATGACCATGAGAATATCCCGTTCCACCTCATTATGATGAGAATCTCCCTTTCCACTTCATCACCATGAGAATATCTCGTTCCACTTCATCACCATGAGAATCTCCCGTTCCACCACATCACCATGAGAATATCCCGTTCCAACTCATAACCATGAAAATCTCCCGTTTCATCTCATCACCATGAGAATATCCCGTTCCACCTCATCATGATGAGAATCTCCCTTTCCACTTCATCACCATGAGAATATCTCGTTCCACCTCATCACCATGAGAATATCCTGTTCCACCTCATTATGATGAGAATCTCCCGTTCCACCTCATCACCATGAGAATCTCCCATTCCACCTCATCACCATGAGAATCTCCCGTTCCACCTCATCACCATGAGAATCTCCCGTTCCACCTCATCACCATGAGAATCTCCCGTTCCACCTCATCATGATGAGAATCTCCCATTCCACCTCATCACCATGAGAATATCCCATTCAAACTCATCACCATGAAAATCTCCCGTTTCATCTCATCAGCATGAGAATCTCCCGTTCCACCTCATCATGATGAGAATCTCCCGTTCCACCTCATCACCATGAGAATCTCATGTTCCACCTCATCACCATGAGAATCTCATGTTCCACCTCATCACCATGAAAATCTCCCGTTTCATCTCGTCACCATGAGAATCTCCCGTTCCACCTCATCATGATGAGAATCTGCCGTTCCACCTCATCACCATGAGAATCTCATGTTCCACTACATCATGATGGGAATATCCTGTTCCACCTCATCGTGATGAGAATATCCCTTTCCACCTTATCATGATGAGAATCTCCCGTTCCACCTCATCATGATGAGAATCTCCTGTTCCACCTCATCACCATGAGAATATCCCTTTCCACCACATCATGATGGGAATATCCTGTTCCACCTCATCACCATGAGAATCTCCTGTTCCACGTCATCACCATGAGAATCTACCGTTCCACCTCATCATGATGAGAATCTCCTGTTCCACCTCATCATGATGAGAATCTCCCGTTCAATCTCATCATGATGAGAATCTCCTGTTCCACCTCATCACCATGAGAATCTCCCGTTCCACCTCATTATGATGAGAATCTCCCGTTTCACCTCATCATGATGAGAATCTCCCGTTCCACCTCATTATGATGAGAATCTCCCGTTCCACCTCATTATGATGAGAATCTCCCGTTCCACCTCATCACCTTGAGAATCTCCCGTTCCACCTCATCACCATGAGAATCTCCCGTTCCACCTCATCACCATGAGAATCTCCTGTTCCACCACATCACCATGAGAATCTCCTGTTCCACCTCATCACCATGATAATCTCCTGTTCCACCACATCACCATGAGAATCTCCCGTTCCACCTCATCATGATGAGAATCTCCCGTTCCACCTCATCATCATGAGAATCTCCCGTTCCACCACCTCACCATGAGAATCTCCTGTTCCACCTCATCACCATGAGAATCTCCCGTTCCACCTCATCACCATGAGAATCTCCCGTTCCACCTCATCATGATGAGAATCTCCCGTTCCACCTCATCACCATGAGAATCTCCCGTTCCACCTCATCACCATGAGAATCTCCTGTTTCACCTCATCATGATGAGAATCTCCCGTTCCACCTCATCACCATGAGAATCTCCCGTTCCACCTCATCACCATGAGAATCTCCTGTTTCACCTCATCATGATGATAATCTCCCGTTCCACCTCACCACCATGAGAATCTCCCGTTCCACCTCATCACCATGAGAATCTCCCGTTCCACCTCATCACCATGAGAATCTCCCGTTCCACCTCATCATGATGAGAATCTCCCGTTCCACCTCATCACCATGAGAATCTCCTGTTTCACCTCATCATGATGAGAATCTCCCGTTCCACCACATCACCATGAGAATATCCCATTCCACCTCATCACCATGAAAATCTCCCGTTTCATCTCATCACCATGAGAGTCTCCCGTTCCACCTCATCATGATGAGAATCTCCCTTTCCACTTCATCACCATGAGAATCTCCCGTTCCACCTCATCACGATGAGAATCTCCCGTTCCACCACATCACCATGAGAATCTCCCGTTCCACCTCATCACGATGAGAATCTCCTGTTCCACCTCATTATGATGAGAATCTCCCGTTCCATCTCATCTTGATGAGAATCTCCCGTTCCACCTCATCACCATGAGAATATCCTGTTCCACCTCATTATGATGAGAATCTCCCGTTCCACCACATCACCATGAGAATATCCCATTCCAACTCATCACCATGAAAATCTCCCGTTTCATCTCATCACCATGAGAGTCTCCCGTTCCACCTCATCATGATGAGAATCTCCCTTTCCACTTCATCACCATGAGAATCTCCCGTTCCACCTCATCACGATGAGAATCTCCCGTTCCACCACATCACCATGAGAATCTCCCGTTCCACCTCATCACGATGAGAATCTCCTGTTCCACCTCATTATGATGAGAATCTCCCATTCCATCTCATCTTGATGAGAATCTCCCGTTCCACCTCATCACCATGAGAATATCCTGTTCCACCTCATTATGATGAGAATCTCCCGTTCCACCTCATCATGATGAGAATCTCCCGTTCCACCTCATTATGATGAGAATCACCCGTTCCACCTCATTATGATGAGAATCTCCCGTTCCACCTCATCAGCATGAGAATCTCCCATTCCACCTCATCACCATGAGAATCTCCCGTTCCACCTCATTATGATGAGAATCTCCCATTCCACCTCATTATGATGAGAATCTCCCGTTCCACCTCATCATGATGAGAATCTCCCGTTCCACCTCATTATGATGAGAATCTCCCGTTCCACCTCATTATGATGAGAATCTCCCGTTCCACCTCATCACCATGAGAATCTCCCATTCCACCTCATCATCATGAGAATCTCCCGTTCCACCTCATCACCATGAGAATCTCCTGTTCCACCTCATCACCATGAGAATCTCCCGTTCCACCTCATTATGATGAGAATCTCCCGTTCCACCTCATCGTGATGAGAATCTCCCGTTCCACCTCATTATGATGAGAATCTCCCGTTCCACCTCATCACCATGAGAATCTCCCATTCCACCTCATCACCATGAGAATCTCCCGTTCCACCTCATTATGATGAGAATCTCCCGTTCCACCTCATTATGATGAGAATCTCCCGTTCCACCTCATCATGATGAGAATCTCCCGTTCCACCTCATTATGATGAGAATCTCCCGTTCCACCTCATTATGATGAGAATCTCCCGTTCCACCTCATCACCAGAAGAATCTCCAGTTCCACCTCATCACCATGAGAATCTCCCGTTCCACCTCATCACCATGAGAATCTCCAGTTCCACCTCATCACCATGAGAATCTCCCATTCCACCTCATCACCATGAGAATCTCCCATTCCACCTCATCACCATGAGAATCTCCCATTCCACCTCATTATGATGAGAATCTCCCGTTCCACCTCATCGTGATGAGAATCTCCCGTTCCACCTCATCACCATGAGAATCTCCCATTCCACCTCATCAGCATGAGAATCTCCCGTTCCACCTCATCATGATGAGAATCTCCCGTTCCACCTCATTATGATGAGAATCTCCCGTTCCACCTCATCATGATGAGAATCTCCCGTTCCACCTCATTATGATGAGAATCTCCCGTTCCACCTCATTATGATGAGAATCTCCCGTTCCACCTCATTATGATGAGAATCTCCCGTTCCACCTCATTATGATGAGAATCTCCCGTTCCACCTCATCACCATGAGAATCTCCCGTTCCACCTCATCACCATGAGAATCTCCAGTTCCACCTCATCACCATGAGAATCTCCCATTCCACCTCATCACCATGAGAATCTCCCATTCCACCTCATCACCATGAGAATCTCCCATTCCACCTCATTATGATGAGAATCTCCCGTTCCACCTCATCACCATGAGAATCTCCCGTTCCACCTCATCACCATGAGAATCTCCCGTTCCACCTCATTATGATGAGAATCTCCCGTTCCACCTCATTATGATGAGAATCTCCAGTTCCACCTCATCACCATGAGAATCTCCCGTTCCACCTCATCACCATGAGAATCTCCAGTTCCACCTCATCACCATGAGAATCTCCCATTCCACCTCATCACCATGAGAATCTCCCATTCCACCTCATCACCATGAGAATCTCCCATTCCACCTCATCACCATGAGAATCTCATGTTCCACTTCATCACCATGAAAATCTCCCGTTTCATCTCATCACCATGAGAATCTCCCGTTCCACCTCATCATGATGAGAATCTCCCATTCCACCTCATCACCATGAGAATCTCCCGTTCCACTTCATCACCATGAGAATCTCTCGTTCCACCTCATCAACATGAGAATATCCCGTTCCACCTCATCACCATGAGAATCTCCCGTTCCACCTCATCATGATGAGAATCTCCTGTTCCACCTCATCACCATGAGAATCTCCCGTTCCACCACATCACCATGAGAATATCCCGTTCCAACTCATCACCATGAAAATCTCCCGTTTCATCTCATGACCATGAGAATATCCCGTTCCACCTCATTATGATGAGAATCTCCCTTTCCACTTCATCACCATGAGAATATCTCGTTACACCTCATCACCATGAGAATCTCCCGTTCCACCACATCACCATGAGAATATCCCGTTCCAACTCATAACCATGAAAATCTCCCGTTTCATCTCATCACCATGAGAATATCCCGTTCCACCTCATCATGATGAGAATCTCCCTTTCCACTTCATCACCATGAGAATATCTCGTTCCACCTCATCACCATGAGAATATCCTGTTCCACCTCATTATGATGAGAATCTCCCGTTCCACCTCATCACCATGAGAATCTCCCATTCCACCTCATCACCATGAGAATCTCCCGTTCCACCTCATCACCATGAGAATCTCCCATTCCACCTCATCACCATGAGAATCTCCCGTTCCACCTCATCACCATGAGAATATCCCGTTCCACCTCATCATGATGAGAATCTCCCATTCCACCTCATCACCATGAGAATATCCCATTCAAACTCATCACCATGAAAATCTCCCGTTTCATCTCATCAGCATGAGAATCTCCCGTTCCACCTCATCATGATGAGAATCTCCCGTTCCACCTCATCACCATGAGAATCTAATGTTCCACCTCATCACCATGAGAATCTCATGTTCCACCTCATCACCATGAAAATCTCCCGTTTCATCTCGTCACCATGAGAATCTCCCGTTCCACCTCATCATGATGAGAATCTGCCGTTCCACCTCATCACCATGAGAATCTCATGTTCCACTACATCATGATGGGAATATCCTGTTCCACCTCATCGTGATGAGAATATCCCTTTCCACCTTATCATGATGAGAATCTCCCGTTCCACCTCATCATGATGAGAATCTCCTGTTCCACCTCATCACCATGAGAATATCCCTTTCCACCACATCATGATGGGAATATCCTGTTCCACCTCATCACCATGAGAATCTCCTGTTCCACGTCATCACCATGAAAATCTACCGTTCCACCTCATCATGATGAGAATCTCCTGTTCCACCTCATCATGATGAGAATCTCCCGTTCAATCTCATCATGATGAGAATCTCCTGTTCCACCTCCTCACCATGAGAATCTCCCGTTCCACCTCATTATGATGAGAATCTCCCGTTTCACCTCATCATGATGAGAATCTCCCGTTCCACCTCATTATGATGAGAATCTCCCGTTCCACCTCATTATGATGAGAATCTCCCGTTCCACCTCATCACCTTGAGAATCTCCCGTTCCACCTCATCACCATGAGAATCTCCCGTTCCACCTCATCACCATGAGAATCTCCTGTTCCACCACATCACCATGAGAATCTCCTGTTCCACCTCATCACCATGATAATCTCCTGTTCCACCACATCACCATGAGAATCTCCCGTTCCACCTCATCATGATGAGAATCTCCCGTTCCACCTCATCATGATGAGAATCTCCCGTTCCACCACCTCACCATGAGAATCTCCTGTTCCACCTCATCACCATGAGAATCTCCCGTTCCACCTCATCACCATGAGAATCTCCCGTTCCACCTCATCATGATGAGAATCTCCCGTTCCACCTCATCACCATGAGAATCTCCCGTTCCACCTCATCACCATGAGAATCTCCTGTTTCACCTCATCATGATGAGAATCTCCCGTTCCACCTCATCACCATGAGAATCTCCCGTTCCACCTCATCACCATGAGAATCTCCTGTTTCACCTCATCATGATGATAATCTCCCGTTCCACCTCACCACCATGAGAATCTCCCGTTCCACCTCATCACCATGAGAATCTCCCGTTCCACCTCATCACCATGAGAATCTCCCGTTCCACCTCATCATGATGAGAATCTCCCGTTCCACCTCATCACCATGAGAATCTCCTGTTTCACCTCATCATGATGAGAATCTCCCGTTCCACCACATCACCATGAGAATATCCCATTCCAACTCATCACCATGAAAATCTCCCGTTTCATCTCATCACCATGAGAGTCTCCCGTTCCACCTCATCATGATGAGAATCTCCCTTTCCACTTCATCACCATGAGAATCTCCCGTTCCACCTCATCACGATGAGAATCTCCCGTTCCACCACATCACCATGAGAATCTCCCGTTCCACCTCATCACGATGAGAATCTCCTGTTCCACCTCATTATGATGAGAATCTCCCGTTCCATCTCATCTTGATGAGAATCTCCCGTTCCACCTCATCACCATGAGAATATCCTGTTCCACCTCATTATGATGAGAATCTCCCGTTCCACCTCATCATGATGAGAATCTCCCGTTCCACCTCATTATGATGAGAATCACCCGTTCCACCTCATTATGATGAGAATCTCCCGTTCCACCTCATCAGCATGAGAATCTCCCATTCCACCTCATCACCATGAGAATCTCCCGTTCCACCTCATTATGATGAGAATCTCCCATTCCACCTCATTATGATGAGAATCTCCCGTTCCACCTCATCATGATGAGAATCTCCCGTTCCACCTCATTATGATGAGAATCTCCCGTTCCACCTCATTATGATGAGAATCTCCCGTTCCACCTCATCACCATGAGAATCTCCCATTCCACCTCATCACCATGAGAATCTCCCGTTCCACCTCATCACCATGAGAATCTCCTGTTCCACCTCATCACCATGAGAATCTCCCGTTCCACCTCATTATGATGAGAATCTCCCGTTCCACCTCATCGTGATGAGAATCTCCCGTTCCACCTCATTATGATGAGAATCTCCCGTTCCACCTCATCACCATGAGAATCTCCCGTTCCACCTCATTATGATGAGAATCTCCCGTTCCACCTCATTATGATGAGAATCTCCCGTTCCACCTCATCATGATGAGAATCTCCCGTTCCACCTCATTATGATGAGAATCTCCCGTTCCACCTCATTATGATGAGAATCTCCCGTTCCACCTCATCGTGATGAGAATCTCCCGTTCCACCTCATCACCATGAGAATCTCCCATTCCACCTCATCACCATGAGAATCTCCCGTTCCACCTCATTATGATGAGAATCTCCCATTCCACCCCATTATGATGAGAATCTCCCGTTCCACCTCATCATGATGAGAATCTCCCGTTCCACCTCATCACCATGAGAATCTCCCGTTCCACCTCATTATGATGAGAATCTCCCGTTCCACCTCATCGTGATGAGAATCTCCCGTTCCACCTCATCACCATGAGAATCTCCCATTCCACCTCATCACCATGAGAATCTCCCGTTCCACCTCATTATGATGAGAATCTCCCGTTCCACCTCATTATGATGAGAATCTCCCGTTCCACCTCATCATGATGAGAATCTCCCGTTCCACCTCATTATGATGAGAATCTCCCGTTCCACCTCATTATGATGAGAATCTCCCGTTCCACCTCATCACCAGGAGAATCTCCAGTTCCACCTCATCACCATGAGAATCTCCCGTTCCACCTCATCACCATGAGAATCTCCAGTTCCACCTCATCACCATGAGAATCTCCCATTCCACCTCATCACCATGAGAATCTCCCATTCCACCTCATCACCATGAGAATCTCCCATTCCACCTCATTATGATGAGAATCTCCCGTTCCACCTCATCGTGATGAGAATCTCCCGTTCCACCTCATCACCATGAGAATCTCCCATTCCACCTCATCAGCATGAGAATCTCCCGTTCCACCTCATCATGATGAGATTCTCCCGTTCCACCTCATTATGATGAGAATCTCCCGTTCCACCTCATCATGATGAGAATCTCCCGTTCCACCTCATTATGATGAGAATCTCCCGTTCCACCTCATTATGATGAGAATCTCCCGTTCCACCTCATTATGATGAGAATCTCCCGTTCCACCTCATTATGATGAGAATCTCCCGTTCCACCTCATCGTGATGAGAATCTCCCGTTCCACCTCATCACCATGAGAATCTCCCATTCCACCTCATCACCATGAGAATCTCCCGTTCCACCTCATTATGATGAGAATCTCCCGTTCCACCTCATTATGATGAGAATCTCCCGTTCCACCTCATCATGATGAGAATCTCCCGTTCCACCTCATTATGATGAGAATCTCCCGTTCCACCTCATTATGATGAGAATCTCCCGTTCCACCTCATCACCAGGAGAATCTCCAGTTCCACCTCATCACCATGAGAATCTCCCGTTCCACCTCATCACCATGAGAATCTCCAGTTCCACCTCATCACCATGAGAATCTCCCATTCCACCTCATCACCATGAGAATCTCCCATTCCACCTCATCACCATGAGAATCTCCCATTCCACCTCATTATGATGAGAATCTCCCGTTCCACCTCATCGTGATGAGAATCTCCCGTTCCACCTCATCACCATGAGAATCTCCCATTCCACCTCATCAGCATGAGAATCTCCCGTTCCACCTCATCATGATGAGAATCTCCCGTTCCACCTCATTATGATGAGAATCTCCCGTTCCACCTCATCATGATGAGAATCTCCCGTTCCACCTCATTATGATGAGAATCTCCCGTTCCACCTCATTATGATGAGAATCTCCCGTTCCACCTCATTATGATGAGAATCTCCCGTTCCACCTCATTATGATGAGAATCTCCCGTTCCACCTCATCACCATGAGAATCTCCCGTTCCACCTCATCACCATGAGAATCTCCAGTTCCACCTCATCACCATGAGAATCTCCCATTCCACCTCATCACCATGAGAATCTCCCATTCCACCTCATCACCATGAGAATCTCCCATTCCACCTCATTATGATGAGAATCTCCCGTTCCACCTCATCACCATGAGAATCTCCCGTTCCACCTCATCACCATGAGAATCTCCCGTTCCACCTCATTATGATGAGAATCTCCCGTTCCACCTCATTATGATGAGAATCTCCCGTTCCACCTCATCATGATGAGAATCTCCCGTTCCACCTCATCGTGATGAGAATCTCCCTTTCCACCTCATCGTGATGAGAATCTCCCGTTCCACTGGATTTAAGTATGAGGTCAGTATCTTTATTTTTTTTGAAGTCATTCAGATGTGGACTTGCTGGTGTGTTTCAGGTTGTTGTCCTGTTGCAGAGCCCAAATGTTCCCAAGCTTGAGGCGATGAACTGATGGCCCTCGAGACGTTCTGGTAGAAGTGAAGTTCCTTTTTCCATGATTCACAGCAACTCGTTCATGGCCTTGAAGCAGCAAAGCAGTGCCAGACCGTCACACTACAACCACCATGTTAGTTGCATTCGTCATTCTTTCATCTTGTACACCTTGGTTTATTCATGAATGAAGTCTTGCAGTAAAATATTTCAATGAATCAGGACTCCTCAAAGCATTAGTACAGCAAAGCATTAATATTTTCCATGAACTGAAAATCCAGAAGCATGCATACAGGACATGTTTTATCGCCTCGTCTTCTTTGTGATGTAGGAGAGTATCGGAAGGGGCAAGCAGCAGTTGCAGTCCCAGCGTGCTGAGCTGACAATAAAACAGAGGAAGCTCTCGGAGGAGCCTACAGGTGTGCTGCATTGTCTTTCCTCTGTGACAGCTCTGAAAGGGGAACACGCTACTCACACTGGTGAGCCTGATTGTAGCGGTGTTATCGACCAGCTCCCTGGTGTAATTCCCAGATACAGAACGGTAAAGGCAAACACAGGTAAAACACTCTGAATCTTTTATCTCAACCAAGCAGCCGACAGCAGGATGACTTCTCCTTTCCCTCAAGCCAAAACGCTGAATGCTGGCAGGCATGCAGCTATTATATACTTTGTCCTACTGGCCCGAATGCTGGCCTTACATTCAGTCAGTTTTTGTGATGATGTAACTGTAAAAATGAACATGTAATCTATTATTAGACCAACTTCAAAGCAGATCCAGATGGAATCTGAAATAAAATTAAAATCGCAACAGACATAGAAGATTAAATATGTCTGCTGGTGTGTGTGTCTGAAGGTGTGTTTGTGTGTGTGTGTGTGTGTGTGTGTGTGTGTAGGTGTGGGTGTCTACCAGGGTAAGATGGTCTGGTAGTTTGAAATCCACAATAAATACATTTTTAACATGTCAGATGTCTGATTTTTTTAAGCTCTTTATTTTAATGTTTTTATTAATTTTTCATTAACCTTTCTAACATGTCCACAAGCTGTCTTTTATGTGCAACAAGACGTTTTGTAGAAAATCAGTCATCAACCGTGTCGATTAAGATTTAAATCTGAAGAGCACCACTTGCAGTACCAGGCCCTGTTGAGAAGACGACACCGAGACAGTCAAACACATTTTAGTCTGTGGTTTCCAGTGAACACAAGACAAACCCTAAAACAGCACGACAGAGACTTCCGGGGTCATTTGTGCTGCTAAATATCTTAAACTTATTTTGGTCTTTTAATACAATAGCTACTTTTTCTTGTAAGACTAAATGTGTTAGATCACTAATATGTCGTTTTATGTAAGTAGTTATGTCTTCATGTCTGATGAGGGCATATTCACACATGTGTTGTTAAGTTTCACTGCCCGCTATGGCCCGGCATGCACACCACATTGTTTCCAATCCTATTTGTGTTTGTCCATCTGTACAGACAGCCTGCCCAGTTCCACATGGAGTACTGGATCCTGAGGACTTACAGAGAGGCGTTGTACAGTAAAGATGCATGCAATGTGGAGCTGATGAAATGAGAAGCTAGCAAGCTATGAGTGGAAGTTAGCACAAGCTAGCAGAAGCTACCTGCTTCTTACTCATTGACATTACATGTGGTGTCTCTGGGTTTGGGATACTCAGTTACGGACAAACTCATCATTCATTTAGGTAAATAAAATTACTTAACATAACTCATGAAGCTAAGGAAAGACATTTACCCAGGACCTCTTCTGATAAGTTTAAGAACATTTCTTAGTATTTAACATATTGAGGGACCTTTGCAACCTGGAATGTTCTTCCTCTGCACATTGTGTCCTATGTGAAGTGCAGATGTAGTATGTAGGAGTCAGACTTGGTCAGCTGCTGATACACATCCGAGCTGTTAAAGAAGTCCGTCAACACCAGCTTGATGTGTTTAACTTTGAGCCTGTTTACATGACAATTGCAATCCAATGACTGGGAGTAATTAAATTACTGCAACAATCAGAGATCAGAAGCAGCTACATTCACTTCTCAAGGTGATATTTTAAAAACCTGGTCCACATTCACCAGTCCATTATGTGATTTCCTTCAGAGTATGTACATCATGAGCCTATTTTCATAACATGTGGTCCTAGCCAGTGGAGGTGGGGGTTGCTGTGCTAGCTGATATGGTGTAAACGGTGTGTAAACAATCAGCCAGCGTAACAACACAGACCCGCTCTGATCTTTACCTTTATGTTGACATGGAAGTCCTGCTTTGACTCCATTAGATCTCTTTCAAAAACCTTAGATTTTAGTGGTATTTTCAGGCTTTTGATTGACTCCAAATGTGTTTTATTTAAATCCACCAATCTTCACACCAACAAAACAAGTTTAATTCTAAAATTGCAGTCTGATTTGTATCAGTTTATCTTTACACTGTTACAAACTGCAGGGATGCAGAACAAACCCCTGAAAAATCTGGATGGCTGTTATTCACCCATCTCCATGGTTCTATTGGTCTCCTAAGGCAGCTATGAAAGACTAAAATTGGACTCTTTGTGATTAGAAGCAGTGACCATGTGGTTTGACGATGGACTGACAACAAACTGGCCCAACAGTCTCATTCCAGTATGTTAATATCCCAGTCAATTACTTAACTCTTTATGGGATGTCTGCCTTTTGAAATGATAATGTCTTCAGTTTACATTGCATGAAACCACTTGAAAATGCTCCATTTCAGACCTTTTCAAGCCTCCTAAATACCCCATGCCTGATGCGATGCTGACAGTAGGTAAGAGGGGAGGAAGTGGTGCCGCTGACTCATTTCATCTTCCATCTGAGCCAAAACTTTTTCAGTGAAAAACCTCACTTTCCAACTCTGTCAGAGGGTATGGCATTCATCGTTAGGTTTAAATATGGAATAACCCACCCTAAACCAAACAGGAAATGTTCAACTGTGTTATGAAGTTGAAGATGATGCAGATGTTGAAAACTACATTTGTCTTCTTCAGGGTGAAAAGAGAAACTCAGAAATGTGGATGCTACGTCAAAGCTGCACTCTAAAGGGACCTTCACAACAGGACAAGTCTTATCGGACTTGTTTGATCAGACAGGAGATCCTGAAAAGTTTCCCACCTACCTTTTGTTTGTTTTCTGACTGAACTTTAGTCAAGATGATCAAACCACCATCATGCAGTTTCAGCAGTTGCTAACTAGTGGGCCATGTTCCCTAAAATGGCCACTGACCACTAAGAAAGAAGAAGGAAATCCAGCTCATTTATTGGCCAGCACCAAAACTGCCTCATTTTTCACAAGTAAACGATGAAGCAACAAGACATTTCTGGTTTGTGGTGAACAAAAAAGGTGTTAATGAATGTAAAAGCTGGGATCTGTGGGTTTTTTGGGATTTTTCCAGTTCATGGCTCCTAGCTAGCGGATTACTGATGCAACCTGGCTCTGGTCTCCGGCTGGTACCAGTTCATCTGCTCTCATCGTAGAAGTGGGCATTTTTTAGTCATGGATGGGATGAGCTGCATTTCTTTACAACCACTATGCACTGCCAGCATATCTGGATCACTAATGTGATTACAAAGGTGTGGGTCAGTTACATAAACTGACCCACACTTTGGACCAGAACCAGAGTCCTGTTCTACAAAACGTGATTAACAAACCCTGGATATCTCTGTTACCAGGGTAGACTTACCCAGACAATCAGGATCTGGATAAGCGGTATTGCGAAGCTGGTTGTCATGCCTACACAAAAGGGGCGGAGTTTTAAGCATGTGGTCAGTTGCTGACATGGAGAGACCCTGCAGAGCAGCTACTTCACCATGGATCATTTTCCAAACCCGCTTAATCCGAGTAAGGATCACGGGGGAGTTGGAGCCTATCTCAGCAGCCTTCGGGCGAGACGCAGGGTACACCCTGGACAGGTCGCCAGTCCATGGCAGGGCGGCAAAGACATCATTCTTCTGAAATATGAAGAATTTAAAGTCCTCATCCAGACCAGCAACAGCCAGGAAGTAATGCTGGCAGAAATGCGCTGTCTCTGTTAATGTGTAATTTTGTGACATTATGCTAAATTTAATTTGCGGGCCTCTATAAACGAACAGCTCTATGATAACACAATTCCACTTACTGCTGTCCAGGTAATTCAGCCAGGACTTCCTAAGTTCCTTCCCTTCCTCTTTATATTTGCCTTTCAGTTCTTGTGAGACTTAGCATCCCGCATCGGTGTGTTTTGTATTGGTACATAAATTCATCACCATTGTGGAACTCCATTACCATGAACCTATGGAACACACAAATGCTATGTGCGTTAAAAGAAACCTCATTATCTCAGATGCAAGCATCGTCGAGCTAAACAGACTTGGAAACAAGTGAAGAACAAGTACTAAAACATACCAAAGCCTCGAATCATGCAAGGAGCAGAACCAGAGGGGGAGGAGCCAAGACAGGGCACCACTTTCACATCTTGATAGCCCCCCAACATTACCTACCCCAATTCTGGGTGTGCATTCACATCCAGATAGTCCGCTAGACTCGGTCCGAGTAGGGACTCGGGTCAACTGTAGGGGGGTATATCCATGAGGTATATCTGAGGTATATATATAATACATATATATCTATATATGAGGTGTATCTATGACCGTGTTCACGCTACACTTTGGTGAAACCAGCCAAACCATTAGAATAATATCTCCCCATTCCCACCAGAGGTGGCGCTGCACTAGTATTTAGCAGAAGAGAGGACCAGACCGGCGTGAAGAAGAAAACTCTGTTTCCTCCACCTGCCAGTTAAACATGGAGACCAAACTATGGCTGTTTTGGGTTTTTATTGTGTCTTATGCAAGTATCCTGCAGAAATCCACTGCAACAATGGACGCAGTATGAACACCAGACGAGGCAGAGGACCCTTAACGCCATCGCTATGGATTTACCCACAATGCAACGCTACGCCACATGCAGGAAGGGACTTGGTTTGTAGTCCGCTTCCTGTATTTGGTCCGCTTGAAACGGATCGAGACCTGCGTTTGTAGGAGGACCGAATCAATTCTTTGGTCTGAATCAGAATCTATTTGGTGCGTTCACATTTCTCCAAACGAAGCGACTTTCTGAACAAATGGACTCGGATTCGGATAAAAAAGGCTGATGTGAATGTGTCCTTAAACATTACGTATGTTCACTCTGACTGATGGTCTTTCCACACAATTAATCCAGACAGAATGGGAGTGTTACATTGACAAGCTTTTAACTGACAGATGTGTCTTTTCAGAAATGACAACACTTGAATTGTGCGAGCTGATGTCCAGTAAACCATTCTATCAGTGGATTCCTGCGGGAACGACCCAGCATAGAGAATACCTCGGTTTCGTGTCCATACTTGGTGTGTAAATCACGTATTCTGTAGATAATTATCCAATTTCACAATATCACATATTTGAACACAATATCAAATTAAATAAACTTTATGTATATGGCATGATTTGAAGTGGATCAGAGTCAGATTGCTATGACACAATGTCACAGCTGATTCAACACAGTTACTTTAATTCATATCAAAGCTAAAAATCTCCTTTTTTTCCTTCGCTCAACCAGACATTACAAACTGATTTTTATTCTAAATGTCTGCTAACATAAGACAAACTGCTGAAGTACTTAACAGTCATGTTATTGAAGCCTTTTCATACAAACACATTTAGACTGGAACGAGATTTCCAAATATTTCCTCCATAGACATCTTAAAAATCCAAATGGTATCTCAGTCTGCACTGGGAGCTCAGAAGATACCAGAAGCAGCTTCTATCAGGTTCCATCAGGCAGCATAACTCCATGGCGCATGTCTGTGGAAAAGCAAATATTTTCTTAAGCTGTTTTTTACTCATGAATACTAGAAAGTTTCATGAAAGTCTGGACAATTTGGTCTGGTCTGTTCTGTCTCTGCTGCTCACACAAGCACACACCAACCCCACCTGGAGATGTGAGGCTGGAGGTGAGAGGAAACAGTTGTCTGAAGGAGTCTGGAGACACCTCACGATACAGGAATCACGCTTGTTTCCTTTAGAAGACATGGAGAATATCTGGTGAGGCTTCTTCTGGGGATGAAATGAGTAGTGTGTGTGTGTGTGTGTGTGTGTGTGTGTGTGCTGTTTTAAATGCCGAGGAAACAAACTTTAGATGTTCTGAAGAGGAAGTTTGAAGCTCTTGAATGTGCCGTTCAGGTTTGGAAGAGTCACATCGGCTACCAGGAACTGCTGCTAAAATACTTTGTTTTCTTTCAGTCAAGTCAAGTTTTCTTATTTTTAGGCCATATGGAGATTTGCAGATGGTTTCATGTCTGTGTGGGATCCTGATGGGATTTATACGCAGTGCTTCCATGCATTCAGCTTGAATGGGTCTCACACACGCCGGTGTTCAGGTTGGATGGTATACTGCAGCTTCCTATAGACCTAAAACTATCCTGGCTCTGCCTCTGACTTCAGTACAGACCAATCCTGCAGAACATTCTGTAACTGGTTATGTTCTCTCGAAGGAACTCCTCCTGGTATCGACCCACAAACTCTACTGAAATAAAAGGTTAACGTGAAGTTTCGGGAAATAAAGGACAGGTTAGAACCTAAACTCTCTGTCGGATCATTGCTGGGGAAGTCCAGGCGAAGGCTGCTAACATGCGGATTGTTTCGTGTCTCTGGAACATCGGGAATCTGCTGCATGTGAGAAAAGGCATCAGAAAGTAGACGTCTGAACGGGTCTGAGCACTGACCCAGTTCATCCTGATGAAATCTGGTGATGTTTCAGCTGCAGTAGGAAACCTGAAGACTTACTGGCTTCATCCCTCAGTGTGAGCTTCTGTCTATTAATGTCTTCACTAGCAGGTTCATTCATCTTGGTTTCATCGGGTCTGCCATCCTCCCCTCGCATCACCTCCATCCTGTCATTACGCCTGGCGCGTCACACCAAAACAAAGAAAAAGCAGCAAATCCCGCGCCCTCCTTCTGCATCCGTGTTTACCAACCCATAATGCCATTCTCAGATTTGTTCAGCTTCCAAGATCGCTCCTTGTGTGCATGCCCCCCCCCCCCATCACATCCCCCTCCCGCCCTGCACCCACCTCTGCTTTATCGCTCAACAAAAGCAGTGGATGCTGTATTTTCAGCTGCAACCCCCCCGCCCCCCCACCCTCTGATTGTTATGGTGGTGCTGAAGCATCTGAGCGTCTCCTGCAGCTAAACCTGGAGACTAAGAGCGGACCAGACAGCACATACATACATGCAGACAGAGAGAAAGAGACGCCTGTCAATGTGGAATCAACACAACCACTAACTCTAGATTAGCTCTGAGCTGGGGGGGGGATTTCAACAACACACCCTCTTTTACCTTGATGGCTGTTGGTGGGGGTTTAGGTGAGGGTGTCAGAGGAGAAGAAATGACACAATAAGAAATATAATCTGCATCTATTCATGATTAAAGAACAGCATGGAAAGTTGCGGATGTCACTGCTGGGTTCTCCACTGATACCTTGCCAGAGCTGGAGGGATAATTGAAGTCTGGGCTTTTTAAAAAAAGACGCACACCAGGGGGAAGTTATAATACCCAGACCGAATGAAAGGATGTGTGCGCCAAAACACTCCAGCCAGTGCTTCAGGTCTCTTCCAGAGCCGAGCACAGACAGCAGACAATGTCATTTTCAAGTTCTTTGTGGGGTTTTGCTTCTGCAGACACACCTGCAACCCAGACAGAAGAAAGAAAAGATCAACTTGGCCAAGCAGAACAATATGCCAGACCTTTGCTCAGCATCTCACAGACATTCAAATATTCAACATTTAGAATTAGACTGAAAAGACATATTTCTGGAAATGACCCTGTGATCTGCTTTGGTTTGTAACAAACAATAACGTGATTGTTTTTGGCCACAGAACAGTAATAAAACCACAATAAAACATGTGCTTCAACACCACATGGGTAGGCGGGAGCATGTGATTGGATGTGGTGAGAAAGGGACGAAGCCAAAAGGGACGGAGGAACTGTAATAAAGCCAATAATGTAATAAATTACCAATAAGGTAATCATATCGTTGCTGAGCTTCTGAAACTTCTGAAATGATTTATTACGACATGTTCAGCTTCTTATAACCTGTTCAGCATGTTTTATTCAACCATTAGGATAATATATGACATCATTTGCTCAAATGTTTATGAAATTATTGACAATGTTACGTTATTGGCTTTATTAGATTAAATTCCCACATTACTGGCAGCATATTGATGACAGGAGGGCATACTGGCATGTTATGTGGTTGGACCAGATGGATCCAGCTCAATGTTATCATTCTCTCCAGTAACGAGAACATTTCTGAGCAGCTCAGACTAACTTTCTCCTGGGATATTCCAGCTCACTTTCTCCTGGAATATTCCAGCTCACTTTCTCCTGGACTATTCCAGCTCACTTTCTCCTGGGATATTCCAGCTCACTTTCTCCTGGGATATTCCAGCTCACTTTCTCCTGGAATATTCCAGCTCACTTTCTCCTGGGATATTCCAGCTCACTTTCTCCTGGGATATTCCAGCTCACTTTCTCCTGGAATATTCCAGCTCACTTTCTCCTGGAATATTCCAGCTCACTTTCTCCTGGACTATTCCAGCTCATTTTCTCCTGGAATATTCCAGCTCGCTTTCTCCTGGAATATTGCAGCTCACTTTCTCCTGGGATATTCCAGCTCACTTTCTCCTGGGATATTCCAGCTCACTTTCTCCTGGAATATTCCAGCTCACTTTCTCCTGGACTATTCCAGCTCACTTTCTCCTGGAATATTCCAGCTCACTTTCTCCTGGAATATTCCAGCTCACTTTCTCCTGGACTATTCCAGCTCACTTTCTCCTGGAATATTCCAGCTCACTTCTCCTGGAATATTCCAGCTCACTTTCTCCTGGGATATTCCAGCTCACTTTCTCCCGGAATATTCCAGCTCACTTTCTCCTGGACTATTCCAGCTCACTTTCTCCTGGGATATTCCAGCTCACTTTCTCCTGGGATATTCCAGCTCACTTTCTCCTGGGATATTCCAGCTCACTTTCTCCTGGAATATTCCAGCTCACTTTCTCCTGGGATATTCCAGCTCACTTTCTCCTGGAATATTCCAGCTCACTTTCTCCTGGACTATTCCAGCTCACTTTCTCCTGGAATATTCCAGCTCACTTTCTCCTGGGATATTCCAGCTCACTTTCTACTGGGATATTCCAGCTCACTTTCTCCTGGGATATTCCAGCTCATTTTCTCCTGGGATATTCCAGCTCATTTTCTCCTGGGATATTCCAGCTCACTTTCTCCTGGGATATTCCAGCTCACTTTCTCCTGGGATATTCCAGCTCACTTTCTCCTGGACTATTCCAGCTCACTTTCTACTGGGATATTCCAGCTCACTTTCTCCTGGAATATTCCAGCTCACTTTCTCCCGGAATATTCCAGCTCACTTTCTCCTGGACTATTCCAGCTCACTTTCTCCTGGAATATTCCAGCTCACTTTCTCCTGGGATATTCCAGCTCACTTTCTCCTGGAATATTCCAGCTCACTTTCTCCTGGGATATTCCAGCTCACTTTCTCCTGGGATATTCCAGCTCACTTTCTCCTGGAATATTCCAGCTCACTTTCTCCTGGGATATTCCAGCTCACTTTCTACTGGGATATTCCAGCTCACTTTCTCCTGGAATATTCCAGCTCACTTTCTCCCGGAATATTCCAGCTCACTTTCTCCTGGACTATTCCAGCTCACTTTCTCCTGGAATATTCCAGCTCACTTTCTCCTGGGATATTCCAGCTCACTTTCTACTGGGATATTCCAGCTCACTTTCTCCTGGAATATTCCAGCTCACTTTCTCCTGGGATATTCCAGCTCACTTTCTCCTGGGATATTCCAGCTCACTTTCTCCTGGAATATTCCAGCTCACTTTCTCCTGGGATATTCCAGCTCACTTTCTCCTGGGATATTCCAGCTCACTTTCTCCTGGGATATTCCAGCTCACTTTCTCCTGGGATATTCCAGCTCACTTTCTCCTGGAATATTCCAGCTCACTTTCTCCTGGATATTCCAGACAACATCGGTATAATTTCACCCACTGAGTTCAGACATAAAAACAGAATATCTATGTTTCTCCAGCTGCAGTCTTCCAGTCAGAAATGCTACTGAAATAGTTAGTTTATTCCTGATTTACTTCCATTTAATCTTATGTATTCCCTTCTGTTGGCTCTTCATCCTCCTGCTTCGAGGGGGCAGATCGATGCAATTACCGATCATATTAATGCAGATATTGATCAATGTTGTGACGACACCAGTTCTTTCAGAAAACAGAATCATCTTGTATGAAGTGGATCGTTCTGGTTAATTTGATTCACCTCTGGGTTTTTCATGGTGAGAAATAACTTTGTTGTTCATGCGTCAGAAAAACACATTATTTTTTACAGATTAATCTTTTTGTGTTATTGTGATATGTGGAAAAGCGTCAGTATCGACAACAGTTATCAGTTCGATATCTGGTCGATATCGTGTCGATATGAGGTAGTCATCGTGTCGATATGGGGTAGTTATCGGGTAGTTATCGTGTCGATATGGGGTAGTTATCGGGTAGTTATCATGTCGATATGGGGTAGTTATCGGGTAGTTATCATGTCGATATGGGGTAGTTATCGGGTAGTTATCATGTCGATATGGGGTAGTTATCGGGTAGTTATCATGTCGATATGGGGTAGTTATCGGGTAGTTATCATGTCGATATGGGGTAGTTATCGGGTAGTTATCATGTCGATATGGGGTAGTTATCGGGTAGTTATCATGTCGATATGGGGTAGTTATCGGGTAGTTATCATGTCGATATGGGGTAGTTATCGGGTAGTTATCATGTCGATATGGGGTAGTTAATGGGTAGTTATCGTGTTGATATGGGGTAGTTATCATGTCGATATGGGGTAGTTAATGGGTAGTTATCGTGTTGATATGGGGTAGTTATCATTTCGATATGGGGTAGTTATCGGGTAGTTATCGGGTCGTTATCATGTCTATATGGGGTAGTTATCGTGTCGATATGGGGTAGTTATCATTTCGATATGGGGTAGTTATCGGGTAGTTATCGGGTCGTTATCATGTCTATATGGGGTAGTTATCATTTCGATATGGGGTAGTTATCGGGTATTATCGGGTCGTTATCATGTCTATATGGGGTAGTTATCGTGTCGATATGGGGTAGTTATCGGGTCTTTATGGGGTTGTTATCAGGTAGTTATCGTGTCGATATGGGGTAGTTATCGGGTCGTTATGGGGTAGTTATCAGGTAGTTATTGTGTCGATATGGGGTTGTTATCATGTCGATATGGGGTAGTTACCGGGTCGTTATGGGGTGGTTATTCTGTCGATATGGGGTTGTTATCGGGTAGTTATTGTGTCGATATGGGGTAGTTATCGGGTTGTTATCATGTCTATATGGGGTAGTTATCGTGTTGATATGGGGTAGTTATCATGTCGATATGGGGTAGTTATCATGTCGATATGGGGTTGTTATCGGGTTGTTATCGTGTCAATATGGGGTAGTTATCAGGTAGTTATTGTGTCGATATGGGGTAGTTATCAGGTAGTTATCGTGTCGATATGGGGTAGTTATCAGGTAGTTATCGTGTCGATATGGGGTAGTTATCAGGTAGTTATCGTGTCAATATGGGGTAGTTATCAGGTAGTTATCGTGTCGATATGGGGTAGTTATCAGGTAGTTATCGTGTCGATATGGGGTAGTTATCAGGTAGTTATCGTGTCGATATGGGGTAGTTATCAGGTAGTTATCGTGTCGATATGGGGTAGTTATCGGGTTGTTATCGTGTCGATATGGGGTAGTTATCATGTCGATATGGGGTAGTTATCAGGTAGTTATCGTGTCGATATGGGGTAGTTATCAGGTAGTTATCGTGTCGATATGGGGTAGTTATCAGGTTGTTATCATGTCGATATGGGGTAGTTATCATGTCGATATGGGGTAGTTATCAGGTAGTTATCGTGTCAATATGGGGTAGTTATCAGGTAGTTATCGTGTCAATATGGGGTAGTTATCAGGTAGTTATCGTGTCGATATGGGGTAGTTATCAGGTAGTTATCGTGTCGATATGGGGTAGTTATCATGTCGATATGGGGTAGTTATCGGGTTGTTATCGTGTCGATATGGGGTAGTTATCAGGTAGTTATCGTGTCAATATGGGGTAGTTATCAGGTAGTTATCGTGTCGATATGGGGTAGTTATCAGGTAGTTATCGTGTCGATATGGGGTAGTTATCAGGTAGTTATCCTGTCGATATGGGGTAGTTATCGGGTTGTTATCGTGTCGATATGGGGTAGTTATCAGGTAGTTATCGTGTCGATATGGGGTAGTTATCGGGTTGTTATCGTGTCGATATGGGGTAGTTATCGGGTTGTTATCGTGTCGATATGGGGTAGTTATCAGGTAGTTATCGTGTCAATATGGGGTAGTTATCAGGTAGTTATCGTGTCGATATGGGGTAGTTATCAGGTAGTTATCGTGTCGATATGGGGTAGTTATCAGGTAGTTATCGTGTCGATATGGGGTAGTTATCGGGTTGTTATCGTGTCGATATGGGGTAGTTATCGTGTCGATATGGGGTAGTTATCAGGTAGTTATCGTGTCGATATGGGGTAGTTATCAGGTAGTTATCGTGTCGATATGGGGTAGTTATCAGGTAGTTATCGTGTCGATATGGGGTAGTTATCAGGTAGTTATCGTGTCAATATGGGGTAGTTATCAGGTAGTTATCGTGTCGATATGGGGTAGTTATCAGGTAGTTATCGTGTCGATATGGGGTAGTTATCAGGTAGTTATCGTGTCGATATGGGGTAGTTATCGGGTTGTTATCGTGTCGATATGGGGTAGTTATCAGGTAGTTATCGTGTCGATATGGGGTAGTTATCGGGTTGTTATCGTGTCGATATGGGGTAGTTATCATGTCGATATGGGGTAGTTATCAGGTAGTTATCGTGTCGATATGGGGTAGTTATCGGGTTGTTATCGTGTCGATATGGGGTAGTTATCAGGTAGTTATCGTGTCGATATGGGGTAGTTATCGGGTTGTTATCGTGTCGATATGGGGTAGTTATCATGTCGATATGGGGTTGTTATCGTGTAGTTATCGTGTGGTGATGGGGTAGTTATCAGGTTGTTATCGGATCAAGTGCAGATCCTTCTCTGATCTTATGAACCTCATGAAACTCTGTGCCCCCTGCCCTCTTTGTCCCCATGCATTTATAACTTTAGGTGGTTTTATCACGGCTCTTTGGGTTCTTTATAGACTATGTGTTTTATCCTGTTTTTCGTATGAAATTTAAAGCTGGGAAACATGTTTTGTTTTGTAAGTTTTACATGTAAGGAAGTTCTATATTCATGCAGACGCTGGTTTGTCTGACTCAACCTGCTGCTGAAACACATCAGTGGATCCTGGCAGCTTGATAAACATTGATAGATAATGCATAGATTGTTGGTTGGGGTTAAGGTTAAATACCGTGTTGTCAGGAGTAGCTGTGTCGTTTCCTGTTAAACGTAACCTGTAGCCGCTACGTCTTCACTGTAGCCACTGAGGGGCTGTTTGACTCACCGTATGTCCAGACCTCATCACCTTACTTTACTGAAGATTTATTACTCATCCCAACAAGTCTTTACTTCTTTAGCAATAATCTGTCTTCATCATAAATTCCAGTAATTTCAGAACCAGCAGAGAATGAGGAGCGGAGGAAATAGCAACAGAGAGAGTGAGATTCACTCAAAAAGCTCCTAGTTAAATATAAAAAACTATTTACTTGTTAAATAAACAGTCGTGAATGTTTTCACCCCGAAGTACTGAAAGAGTTCCTGGATCCTCCAGATGTTGTCAGATTGTGTCTGAAGTGGGATTAAAGGCTGCTCTTTGTAAAAACCAATGCTGGTATGACAAACAAAAGCCTGAAATGACAAAAACAAAACGGTATAAAAACAGTAAAAGTCATTCAGCTTGTTTCCCCGAATTGCAGAAGATCCAGGTGTGTTTCCTCCTTTCAGGCCTGCTGGGTTCTGATAACTGGCCTGGACCAGTATGGCAACCAGTATGGCACACCAAGCAGGTTCCAGTGTGGCGTCTGTGTATATGCGTCTATGGTAAAACTTTCAGATTCAAACAACTCCTTGTCTCAGAGTCCAGATGTGGAGATGGAAGTGAGGTTAAAGTACCCAGAATGCACCAGGAAGCCAGTTAAGTTGTCTCCCTCACGAGCCTTCAGGCCAGCTGAAGCCCATAAAGGCCTTTTTACAGGCTTATTCCACAAATTACGTTGTTTGAATGCTAAAAAAGTGTTATTTTAGTCATCTGAGACTGTTTGTGGATCAGCCATGAACCTGTTCAGATCTGGAGGCTGAAGGACCAAACATCACAAGACCTTCTCCTGCTTTTCATTTAGCTCTAAACAACATTCACAGCATCTTTACACGTCACCTTAACGTGTTTTTCTGCCTTGTTTTTTGTCTTATTTTTTACATTTTTCTTTAGAAATGAAACCAATTTAGTCGAAAGCAGACAGCGTTTGCTGAAATTGAAAAGAAAAGCAGCAGTGTAGTTTTAAAATAGTAGGTGAGACGCTGCAGATGCTTGAATGACTTCTGCTCATTTTCTACCTTCTCCCTTGTTTACATCTCCTCATTTCCTGGCAATTTTCCCTGTGTGAGATTACTCTCCACACTCAGCACGGCTGGTGGTTTCTTAGACCAAAACAAGATGTGCCATCAACTGAATTTCAATTAATACACCTCCGGGATTTTCTTCACTTGATAGAAAGGTCTGTAAACCAAATTAGTTTGGCAGCACGCTGTAAAAATAGGAGCAATACTGAGGATGTGCGCCAGCAAACCGGGAGCTGAGAGGTCTTCAGTGACTATTTGTTTGAGGTAGACTGTTTTTTTTTAATCCATCTGGTTCGTTAGAACATGTGTCGCCATTCATACATGCATTAAAACACGTGGCCATGAGGAAGCTCAGGCTTTGCACACGTTCTGTGACATGAGGGAGTCTGGGTGGTAGCCTGCATATACACACTGTTTGTTTTGGACTCAGTGCTGTCTCATTTACACGTGTTAATTGGAGCTAATTGGCTCTAATTAGATGAACAGGAAACCCTCTGGGACCACTCATACCTTTCATTTGAAGTAAATATCATTAATTAACATATGCTAATTTCAAGCCAATTAACATTGATTAAGAGATGCCAGCAACAAGGGGAGCAAAGCTAGCTTCTATCAGAAACTACTAATGACTCAGCGAGAGAGGAGCGAGCAAACATCATGTTGGAGGTCAGGGAGTGTTGGCCCAACTTCTGACATATCCAACAACCTTGGCCTCGGGTCCCGCCACTCTGCATGGACTCACACTATGACCACCACCACAGTAACCATTCCCACCCGGCTCACTGTACCCAAAGTACCATCCGCACTGTGTCCGCCATCTGCCAGTCCCAGTGTGCCCACCATGCCCGCCGTACCTGCTGTGTTTCCACAACACCCTGCTCAGCATATTTATAACCACCAGCCTCCTGTACATGACATCTACGCTGCAGCTAATTCCTCTCGTAGCTGCCGGGTCTGCTTTCTGCACCGTCCCGGCTACCAGGGCCAAACTGTGCTGCAACCCGGACCTGCCGCACTCGCCACACCTATTGTGCATGCTCTGTGGTGCACCTGCACAGGAAACATCCCCGCTGGCTCTGCAGACAGAGGGCATGTGTCTGCCAGGAGATTCAACAGGAGAGATTAGAGGGCTTACTGCTGGGAGATGGAGGGGGAGGAGGAGGACAGAGAGAGATGGAGACAGAAGGAGGGACACAGTGACAGAAAGAGCCAGAGAGGGATATGAATCAGAGTGGAGCAGCGTGCACGATGCAAAGTTTAGCTGTCAGAAAATGGCAGATAGAAAGTAAATGAAGCTTGAATGCTGATCAGGTGTGACGTTTGTTGCTGCATTCCCAGGATGGACTGATTGTATGTAAACTGTCCCCTCCACCAGGAGAGCTGGGATGTGGCGAAATGCCATGTGAGATGACGAGGGGGTGTCAGCGGGGGTGTCAGCTGAGCATCCAGGTGGATGTCTGAGAAAACAGGACCGCCTGTCTGGGACTGGTGCTCCACAAAGACGCCTGACAACGAGGAACTTACACCTCATTCTGCCATCTCACCCTCTTTAACCGACCCCCCCCCCCCCCGCCTCTTAAAACTGGTTTTGGCTAGTTTTTTTTTTAATGGGGCTGGGGGGGTTATGTGAAACTGCATGCAGAATCTGAACCCTTGTTATCCCAGTCACCAGGCAGGCATGATGTTTTCAGCCTCACTTGTCAGATTAAGAGGCTGAAATGATGTTAAATGAACATATGAATAGACAGCAGCATAAAGGGAAACCAATGGTTTCCAACCACTGGTTTTACTGGTTTAGATGCCTATGTTAACCCAGATTAAACGGTGTTTCTGCTGATGTAGGTACAGACACTGTGAACATCAGCTGGTTGGTTCAGCCTTCACACCACTTGGCTCCTCTGACGGAGGGTCACCACGTTCCTCATCACATCTCAGGAAACATTTTAATCTAACAAGAATAAACTATAACTCCATTTTTAATATCTTGTTTAAAATGTTTAGTTCTAGTCTGGGAACTTCCTCATCGCCTGCTTCCTTCCATGAGAAGAAAAACTTTATTCTTCAGTCGTTCACTGACATGTTTTCTCTTTGCTCTGTTTCTCCAAACATTTACTGCATCTTCAGTTTTAGATGCTTCATATCCAGACCACCTCTGTGGACTTCACAGAGCTCTTTTTCAGTTATGAAATGAAATGAAAAATACTTTTTTAATCCCCAAAGGGAAACTCAATATTGTAGTATATAATAATAATAACTAGAGGAGGTCTTGTTCCGGAGGCTGATGGCTGCTGGCAGGAATGATCTTCTGTATCTTTCAGTCTTACATGGGACCTGAAGAAGCCTCTCACTGAACACACTTTGTTGTTTCATCACTGTGTTGTGGAGAGGGTGTGAAGAATCCTCCATCATCTTCATCAGCTTGTGCAGCATTCTTCTTTGGACAATCAGCTCCAGCGGCTCCAGAGTTACTCCAAGCACAGAAGCAGCTTTCTGGATCAGTTTGTTGATTCTCTTCAAGTCTCTGGTTCTGATGCTACTACCCCAGCAGATGCTGCAAAGCTGACTGCACTCTCCACAACAGACTTATAGAAGATATGCAACATCTTGGTGCAGACGTTAAACCATCTCAGCTTCCTTAAGAAGTACAGTCTGCTCTGACCTTTCTTGTAGATGTAGTCAGTGTTGCATTTCCAGTCCAGTTTGTTGTCCAGCTGAACTCCAAGATACTTGTATTCCTCCACCACCTCCACCTCCTCTCCCAGGATGGAACTTCCTTGCAGCACACCCTCCGAACCGGCATGAAATCCTCAGAAAAAATACCTAATTTGAGGTAATATCTATGTGAGAAGAGTTTGTACTTCAAGTCAGAGCTACTACAATCTGCTGCCATCAGATGGCGCAATCTAGAATAGCATGTTATCAGACACATGTTTATTATTCAACCTTTAAGTATGCAAACGACCCCTCAGGATGTCCTCCATCTTGGAGCCAGTTGATGCTCTCCCAAACATTCTGCCCTCCGCCGTCTTTTGGCTGTGAAATGGGAGTTCTTGTTTGCAGCGAGTCTACTGCGACGCCTATGAAGACCATGATCTAACATGGTGACAGCTGGATGCTTCTTTGGTTATGATATGTTTCTACATGGTGTGAAGGAGGACCTGAAGAGCAGTGTGTGAAGCACAAGGTACTCGTCGTTCGGCTGCTTTCACCACGATCTCGGGGCGAGGAGGACGATGTCTGTAGCTGTGAACGGGAAACCTCCGTAGACCAGCCGGAGGGTCACATGACCGCCACAGTTCCACACTGCTGTTGCAGACGCTGGTAGAAGAGACAAAGCTCAGGGATGATCTCTGGTGATCTGGATGAGTTAAAGCAGTTACATAACAATAATAATAACTAATAAATTCTGTCTGATAGATTTCTGATAAAGTATTTGTGGATCAGAAATCAGATAAAAATATTTATGAGTATCTTTTCAGGTCAGAAACGTCCCACTGAATCTGTCTCATGATCAATGCAACAACAAGCCGCTGATAAACATCAGACGTTCATCATGGCGGCACCTGAGCAGGACCGGCCTGAGGTACGTTTGTGCAGTGCTCCCTGCAGGTGTGGGCATCGCCACGTTGCTTGTTGCCAGACTAGCCACTGAGCCATCTGACACACATTCACACCTCAGCCGCCATGCCTTCAAGCTCACGCAGACAATGCTGGCAGCCTTTTTACTGTACTCAGTGTGTGTGTGTGTGTTTAGTAAAATAGCCTTAAACCTCTAAAGTGATCATGTGAATGAGGCCTGAGCAGCCTTGTGTTTTTTTATACATGTCAGAACTGCACTGATCCACTTTTGTGGGTTTCTGGTCCAGTTCTGATGTCATAACTCAGATATCAGTCAAAACGAATGTTTTCCTAAATTAAATCAGTTCACATGAGCATCAGTGGGATGATGGTCATTACTGCTGTTGGGGTTATTGTTCAAGTCCTCAAGAGGCTGCAGTAAACCACACATCACATCCTGATCCAACCACAAGTCTGATGGGATGTAAAACATGAAAACAGAACACAATGACCTGCAAATCCTTTTTAATCTCTATTCCACCAAATACACTACAGATACAAGGTATTTCAGGCTCACACTGTTAAATGTTTTAGTTTTTTAGCTTGGTTTTGCAGATATTTGCTCATTTTGTGCATGATGCTTTTATTTTGAAGGACAGTCTTGTGTTCTGTGAGCTGGTGAGTTTTTAGATGGTCGGCTTGTAGATGTGTCGGTTTATAAAATCCTTCATTAGAAACAAGAGACTGAGTCATATTCATCATGTTTTCTGTCTTTAAGGTGTTAGGACACACCCTGCACCCCCACCTGGTTTATTACATGCTGACTTTTCTTTTCTTCACCTTCTGATGACTTTATACATCTTTTCACTTCGTCCCCCGTTCACATCGTTTCACTTTTCCTCAACTTGTCTCTCTTACAGCCATTCTGTGTGTGGCAGGCAGATTTCTGTGTGGCAGTGATGTGTTGTTCAAGAAGGAGCCGATTCTCAGAGCTGATTCTTTTAGGGAACGAGAACTAATTCCTGTCTTAGTGAACCAAATCATTGGAGGGGTAGGACTTTATTTTAATGGCCACACTATGAGGTCACTGAGGATCGACTGGGATCATACCAATCTATATCTCTGATCAGAATTTGTTTGGGCCATCATAAAAGCCCAAATGCAGCGACTCTCCCAGCAAACGGACTGGGATTTAAATCAAAAGGTGGATGTGAATGTGCTCTAAATTCCAAGTAGGAAATATTGGAGAGATGAGCTTTTTTACAGGGTAATAATGTTCAGATGTTCTTTGTTTGTTTGATTTGCAGGATATCTGTCTGGGTTCAGTTTGTTTAAAGTTTTTTTAAATATTTTTTTTAATGTAAAATATGCTCAAAATGACCAAACTACTTATAATTGCTAAACTGAAACAAAAACTAAGTTTTGAATGACACCAAATGAAGAACCGACTCCTTCAGGAAGCTGAACTTCTCATCACTAAGATGTGAAAGTCAGTCGCTACTCATTCCTCCATAGAAAGTATACGGCAGTCTGATTAGCTTATGCTGCATTCACTGAGATGTTTTTCTATGAAAGACTCCTTTTTCAGCGTGGAATTCTGCAACCTCTCCCGATAACCGACTGAATAACCAGAGCAGGGGAGAGGTTTGGGTAAAACTTTCACGTCTCCTCAGACCTTTTCCAGCTCGAGCTCCTTCAGCATCGCCCTGATCTCTACAGATCCAACAGAAATACCCAACAAAGAATCGTCTTGGAAGGAAAGTGTGACAGAGACAGATGAGGAGGCAAGAATACTTCCTGTTGGAGTGATGACAGAGGCAAACAGTTCTGTACATTTCTATAGTTTCTACTTCCATGAGTCTTGTGTGATCAACACTCCCTAGTGTGCAGCAGTGTTTTAAGTTGTATGTCAGGACAACACACACACACACACACACACACACACACACACACACACCACCCAACACGTCACGTGTGTGTGTATTTAAGGAAAAAGGACGAGCAGCTCCAACAAGCAGGTCTCTTTACTCAGCAACTTCACCTGTTTATATGATCATGTTTGGGAGGAGTCTTTAAAAGGGGTGGGGGTGGGGGGGTGGATGGGGCTCCCCAGTATTTAGTCATGGCACACTTGACAAAACAAAGACAACTCACTTTTCTGGTCCTGTGCCACATTCTGTATGCAGGAACAAGCCTGGGCTGTGGCTGCAAGCGTCCGATAAGGCCTCCTCTCTCTGCGGTGGAGGTGGAGGGGCTGCAAGGGGTGTCCCTTCTCTCCAGACAGACCAAGCCATTTGAATGCAAAGCCTCAGCTGCCACAAATCCACCCCTCCTGCCCCCCACCTCTTCAACCACCACCCTCCATTATTTAGTTGGATTTCACTGCTATTTTTGGACGAGTGCGTTAAGCTGTCCAAGGATCTCCACTGTAGATCCCCCCCCCCCCCCATGGGGTCATTAACATAAAAATTAAAGAATTATAGTCAGAGAAAATGGGCAGTGAATAAATGAATGAATGAATAAATAAATGAATATGTACATCTCCTCCCAGTGCGTCATCTACTGTTCCTTAGATTGAAACAGCGTGACGGTCGTCATATTTTCCTTTATTGGGTTTTCTTCAAACCAGTTCAACAAGGACAGGAACAGAAACAAATGGTGAGGCTTCCACAGTGGCTCATTTAAACGGTCCTATTTCTGCATGTTGGGTAAAAAATGTGTTGATTTGCAAAGCTTGCAGACCGCATGCAGAGCAGCAGGAAGTAGCCGGGGAAGCAGGGATCGGATGCAAAACAGGCAGATGTGAGAAACAGACAGTCCAAAGTTCAATTTAGCTTTTTAAAAGCTTCTTTCAGAAATAAAATCCAGCATGAAGAATGTGGAAATTCATGTTAATTCAGCACTGTCTGCACGCAGTTTACTGCAAGGATAAAGAGCAAATATTATATTTCAGAATGCAGAAAAGCCTGTTGTGCAAATAAACACTTATTTTCCTAACCTGGGTATTATTGTCACATTGACATCTGAATGGCATCCAGACAGGAAACAAAGCTGTCAAACTTGAGGATAAAGACACCACCAACCCAATGGAAACTGTAGAAAACACAACATGTTCTTCACTTAAACAGAGTAGTTGAATAAGATGTGTGTTCTGATGGAACATTTAACCTCTAAAAGTCCCAAAAAATCCCCCTGAGCACCAACTCCCACTGTCAGCAGCGTCCCGGTAGCAGCAGCGTGGAACTGTGAGGTAAACTGTGATGGACATGTGACTCTCCAGCTGGTCTACGGAGGTTTTACAGCATCTTTTTTTTTTACTTATCTCAAACAGATACAGCACAACACAAGGATCCACATTTGTGTAACATTGTACCTTGTTTGAGAAGAAGCAGAAGGAATTATTTAACTGCTGCTCCTTATTTACAGTCTTTAATTTACACAGTTATAAGGCAACTTTTACACACTGAAAGTCTTCAGTCAGCCGGCAAAATTTAAAGCAGGAAAATAAATGATGAATTTTCTCCTGTTTCATATTTATCCAATAACAATTTCTTGTACATTTTTTTAAACTGGATAATGTTGTTGCATAATTCTAAATCATCACTTCGTCCCTTCCATAAAGTTACTCCATAAACAGAAACACATCTGCTTTTAGGGCGGTGTGTGTGTGTGTGTGTGGTTTCTGTAACCTAACTTTACCTCTCAGATTGTACACAGCAACTCTGTCTTAGAACATCTTTTTCACGTTATATGTCATCTTTTTATTTTAAACTTTGAACATAAATCGAGCTATTTTAAACTGAACCAAGTCACAAAATTTAAGGCAACATAATTTCAAATCCGCCATTTCTATCCGTCCAGGAGGTTTACAGTCCAGACACAACATATCGCGTTTATTCAGAGACTCTAGATCCAAAATGATCCATGTTAACACAGATATTTATCACATCTTCAGCATAAAAAAGATCATTACTACCACTATGTTGCCAAGAGACGCCTATTTTCAGCTGGAAATTATGATGAGGCGCTTCAATATGCTAAAGGTGAGTGACAACTGAAAGCTAGAAACAACAAGTAGGTGTGGAAATGAGTGAAACATTTCCATTCTGGTCATTAAATAAAAAAAAAAACCCAAAAAAACCAGATGTGACTTTTGTTCACATGAGAAGCCAACAGCCGACCTCGCCTGGTGGGAGACCCCCAACTCAGGCTTTACATGGAGACATGCACTCCAGAAGCAGGGAAACATCACAAACATGGCGTCATCTCGCCTCCTCTTTACAAAGTCTTTCATTTATCAACAGTTTCAGTGTTTACTGAGCTGGCAGAGACCCCCCCCCCCCCGCCCTCTGGCAGAGACCCCCCCTCTGGCAGAGACCCTCCCCTCTGGTAGAGACCCCGACTCTGATAGAGACCCCCCCTCTGGTAGAGACCCCGACTCTGGCAGAGACCCTCCCCTCTGGTAGAGACCCTCCCCTCTGGTAGAGACCCCGACTCTGGCAGAGACCCCGACTCTGGCAGAGACCCCCCCCTCTGGTAGAGACCCCGACTCTGGCAGAGACCCCGACTCTGGCAGAGACCCCCCCTCTGGTAGAGACCCCGACTCTGATAGAGACCCCCCCTCTGGTAGAGACCCCGACTCTGGCAGAGACCCTCCCCTCTGGTAGAGACCCCGACTCTGATAGAGACCCTCCCCTCTGGCAGAGACCCTCCCCTCTGGTAGAGACCCTCCCTCTGGCAGAGACCCTCCCCTCTGGTAGAGACCCTCCCTCTGGTAGAGACCCCCCCTCTGGCAGAGACCCTCCCCTCTGGTAGAGACCCCAACTCTAGTAGAGACCCTCCCCTCTGGCAGAGACCCTCCCCTCTGGTAGAGACCCTCCCCTCTGGTAGAGACCCCCCCTCTGGCAGAGACCCTCCCCTCTGGTAGAGACCCCAACTCTAGTAGAGACCCTCCCCTCTGGCAGAGACCCCCCCCTCTGGCAGAGACCCCCCCCCTCTGGCAGAGACCCTCCCCTCTGGTAGAGACCCCAACTCTAGTAGAGACCCCCCCCTCTGGCAGAGACCCTCCCCTCTGGCAGAGACCCTCCCCTCTGGTAGAGACCCCGACTCTAGTAGAGACCCCGACTCTGTCTGAACCTCCCCAAAGGCACCCAGGGGTCCATGCTTCGGTTGGGTAGCTGATTCGGTGGAGCTGCAGACTGTGAAGACCACCTTGCTTTATTAATCCCACCGTTTGCCAGAGTGCATCGTGTCCTGAGGAGGTGGGCCTAGCAAACCTACCTGTGATTGTACATCAGTGCCAGTCCGAGAGCTAGCGCCACTAGCATGAAGGCAGCCCACACCTCTCTGCCCCAGCCTCCAGAGCTAAAGTGGGGCGGCTTAGCCCCCACATAATCCCTATTGACTGCCTCTTGCTTTGTCTGCCAATTCCCGGCATTGGATTTGTCTCACTCGATGATGCGCTCCACTCCACTTCTCCCACATTAATCCATACTGTTATTACTTTTCAATACGCTAATTATTGCCCGCCATACCACACCCCCACATATTCCCCTCCAAACCCACCCTGACATTGTCACACACGCCGTTTTAGATGTTAAATAACAACAAAATTAAGAACAAATGAACGAAGAGCCATTGACAGAAGGCCAAGGACGACAGCGATGGAGCTAATTCTATCCTTCAGCTGCTGACAAATCAGCAGCTGGCTGTAAACCGAGTGTGAAATACAAAATGGAAAACGGTGCTGGGCGAGGCAGCGTGTGGAAAACGTCCTCACTGTGGGACCAGACTCATGTCCGGTGTGAGGGACCAAAAACAGGATGGTGTTTTTTATTATCTGCTGTTATTGCTGCAGTAGTGCACCGAGCATCACCTGCAAGGTGTGATTTAGGCAATTTATGCATCCAGGTTTACAGTATTTATACTGAACAATTCAACAACAGGGTGATTCAAACAAAAGAATCACACAGATCTGGACTTAAAATAACATTTCTTCCTGAACCATCTTAATCCAAGTAAGGGTCGCGGGGAATCTGGAGCCTATCCCAGCAGCCTTCAGGCGAGAGGCGGGGAACACCCTGGACAGGTCGCCGGTCCATCGCAGGACTTAGAATGACTCCAAACAAAAACTGTTTCCATGGGAACTGGAGGGTCTTTACTGGATGTTCCAGCTCATATGAAGCTTTCTGGGAGGTTCTTCCATCTGGAGCAAAGAAGCCGAATGCAGCTTCTGACTCTGGGAAAAGACCGGATCCAGATGACCTGAGGGTCCTGGTGGGTCCACCCTGGGTCAGGAGCCTTATAGACCAGCAACAGGACATGAAAGTCTGTCTTCTGGTGGACACACAGCCGGGTAAGAACCTCAGAACTGGACTGAAGAGTTTATCTAGGTTGTATTTCTTCATTGAACACATTATTTTTAAAATTCATAGAAGATCTGATGAAGCAGAAGAAAAGAGTATTATTAGAGATTGCCAAAGATATTTCTACCCTGCATGTCCAAGAAGCCTCTACATCGTCTTTAGTCAGAGTTTTGTCAGCTAACCAGCAGTAAACATGGAAACCAGTGACTCCCATCAGCAGAGGTGCCCAGTTCGGTCCGAGGTCCAGCATCCCACCCCGCTCCAACACACCTGAATGAAAGAGCAGAGTTCCCTCTTCTGTGTGTCATCAGGCCAGCCTGGTAACTACACATTCATTTTATACAGGTGTGTTGGACAGGTGTGTAGATGTGAAAGTAGCAGGATGGTGGATCTTCAGAGCTCCTGGAGCGCTGACTTCCAGCCTCCTGCTCCGGCTACCATCTCTCACTCCCCCCTTCCTGTTCCACCAGTTCAGACGTCTACGGGACAGTTTCATCCCCAGTCGGCTGATTCCACAATGAAAGGCAGCTGCAACAATATTTTGAGTCATGTAGATATCTTAATATTGTATTTATTCATTTCCATATTTATATTTGATCCTATTTTTATGTGAATATATTTTTGGATACATTTCTTTGAATAATAATGACAAATCCTAACAACCAATCAGCGCTCTAACAAGGACAGGTCTGTAATAAAAAGGTTGGGGTGGTGGAGGGACCCTAACTTTCCATATCTCGGTTTGGATTGGACGTTTTATTCTCCTGCTACAGAATGCAGCACAAACAATGCCTGAAAAAACTTCCATGAGGGATTTGAAGGCTGGATTGTGAAATTATTATGCATTATACGTTCACAAACGTTAATATTTGACAATTCCGTGTGAGACTGAACTGTAATTCCCCTAAAGCTGGCCTGGAGGTCCCTGAGCCAAACCCAAAGGAGCAGACTTATTGGTCATGGTGAGCATGAATAATATTTTGGAACAGCACTTGGTACAAGGTGTGTGTTTTGTGCTCAGCAGCGTGTGTGTGGATGTGCACCTCAGCTGTTAAATCCTGCGATGCACTGCAAGCGTCCTAGGGCTGCACGGGACTCTGACTGGGCTTACCTGTCTCCCATCGCTCTGCGGGTGTACAGGCCTCCAGGACAAGTTCTTCCATCTGTCACTGATCCCAGATGAGTCCCGTTAAGCTGCTTTGCATCGGGCCGGTCAGAAGCTGCTGCAGTCAGGCTCCCAACAAGCTGTTGCTACTGGCTCGGCTCTGCAGGGAGAGCGGGTTAGAATTTAGTTCTGGTAGCAGCCGGGCTTCGCTTGTCTGCAGGCATCTGCTTTCTACTTTTTACCTTTGCTGCAGGCTCAGCTCTTGTTCAGGTCATGTTGGAGGGATCAGTGAGAAAATTTCCTTTAATGTGACGAAATGCAAACCGTCATGTGGAGTATTTTTAGTGCCAGACACAGAGAAACATCTATAAGGGAAGTGTTTAATATGATCTTTCTGTGGAAATGCAATCAAAGAAGAGAAACAATTCTACAATATTCTAATAAAATGTATGATTATTGTTCAGTCGCTGAACTTTTTACTCCCAGTCAGCCGGCGGGCGTGTTGGCAGGACAACCCCTGTTGTCCGATTAGGAGGGTAAAATGATGGAACGCAGCGTTTTAAGGTCATTAAACGGTTTGTTTGATTGGTGGAAAGTCTGACAGGAAGTGTCTTCATCATCATGTCCAGGTGAAAATAGAGGTCTCTTAGCAACATGGTAGTGATGGTGATGAAGATGTGATAAATAACGGTTGCAGATTTACCGTCCTCTTTCCCATATGGAGCCTAAATGCGCTGCATGTGATCATCTCCACACTGGAGCAAACATCAGTGTCATGTCAGCTGCTAACTAATGATATTTTATGTATAATAATCAGTTTAATCAACATGTGATGGTCAGAGTTTGCAGCTGGCAAAGAGAGGACATGGAAAGACCTCAGCATATTTAACCCCGACACGTCTGATGGAGTCATGGCTGGACTGCCTGTGTTTCCGGGTTTGCTCACATTTTTTAAACCTTGACAAAGATAACACACACACACACACACACACACACACACTACATAAACAAATAGATTTATAGGTTCCTGGACTGGAGGTGGAAGCAGACAGATGTGTAGCACACACACATTCAGTGGAGGTGTGTTCACTGGGCCAGTTAGATAGGCTGTGTCCAACCAGCCTCCATCAGATAGAAGCTTACCTTTAATGGCTAGGCAGTGCAGAAAGAGACAGCAAACAACCTGCCTTTGTCTTATCACCAGTCACTCTCTGTCCAGTCTAACAAGTGCTTCTCACCTTCAGCACACACACACACACACACACACACACACAGTCTGAACTGGAATCATTTAATCTGCAGGATAAACATGATATCACAGGTTTGATTTGAACACGAGGGGTGGAAGATGTTTCACAGAGGGTCCTGTTCCCTGATTAGAGATGTTTTAGTTTAGGCTTCGGTTCATAATCCAAACATTTTGTCAATAAGGTTTTCATTTGGTCCATTTTATGAGTAGAAGTCATGGTTGTGCAGAGCAGAACGCAGTCTGAGCAGCGCTGCTACCAGGAACATCTCAGAAATGTTTGGAAATGTCCACACCTGATTAAAACCGTGACTATGTAGAAAACATGACAAAAAGAGAAAAAGAAGCAGTTCTCAATGTTTTATTAATAAAAACAAGCAACGTTTTGGGCCACAGACTGAAAACACCTGGTGATGCAGCCGATCAGATAAAGCCAGTCAACAAGACGTGTATGGACATATATACATAGAAAAATGTAGAACGATGACGCAATATATACAGATGGAAGTACAGGAAGAAAAATACTCTCTAAATACAATATTACACAATTTTACACTTAAATCTATATTGTATGAAAAAAAACATCAAGTGAAAACCGTCATGATGTCAGACAATACTGGAAGTGTAGATGGACAGAAATACAGTGGAGCTCATGTGCAATGTGGAAAACCATCAACAGATACAGTAAAACACAGCTGCATCATCATCATCATCATGATGAAGGAAAATCTATGTGGTCATTTGAAGGCCTGTAGAAATTATGAAGAAAGGTTGATTTTTATATTATCTATATTTGAATGTAAAACATGTTAAAATGACACTGCTTAACTTTTCCAGGCCTGGATCAAACAGGCGTCGTGTTTTAGGTGTAATATTCTGTAACAAACACTGCAGTATGACATGTTATGATTTTCATGAAATTTTAGTTAATTATGGAGACAAAGGCACAGACTCATCAAGACTTCCTCAGTCTGAACTGCAGCTTTGACTCCGTCTCCTGATAGAATACCATAATCCTTCATGTTTGCTTCATGACTGGTATTATTTATGACTAAATAGCTGGTGGAAAATCATTTCTTTTAGTCTTTGACATTCACTCTGAAATAACTGTGACATAAACACTGTTAGCAAAGCTCTCCAGAACCAGCTGGCCTCGGCTAGAAACCCCAGGAAACAGAAACACAGAGCCAGTCAGAACCGCTGAAATGGGTTTTATGGTCCGTCTTGTAGAAGCCATGTTGCATATGAGAACACAGATCTTCTGATGCTGGAGACGCCTCAGGAGGACTCGTCCCTGTCCCCCCCCCCCCCCAAGTCCACAGCAAAAGTTCCACTTTGGAGGGATTTAGAGCTGTAATGATATGTATTATTATTATTATTTTATTTTATTTTATTTTATTTTATTTTATTTTATTTTATTTTATTGTTGTTATTTTATTATTATTATTATTATTATTATTATTATTATTATTATTATTATTACTATTATTATTATTATTTCAAAACCATGTTTTTAACTCAGCTGGAAGAGAAGAAAGTATTCAAATAAATGACAGAAAAAATGTGAAGATGGGATTCAAACCAGCGGCCTTTCTGGAGTTTACCCAGCATGCATGTGGCAGCGCCGTGAGCCGGGAGCTGGGAGCTGGGAGCCGGCAGCTGAATCCCAGCAGAGAGCTGAGGCAGAACACACACTGGACCATACTGGACCATACTGGACCATACTGGACCATTATCTTCAGCCTTCACTGGGAACCAGTGTGTTCAAGGCTCCCTGCTACTAAACATACATTTAAAGTTAAATCTTTCTCATTAAAGCTTTTAGGCCTTGTTAGCGTTGCACTTTCTACTTTTTCCTTGAAATGAAGATAATTATATGATGGCACACTGCATGACTTAAACAACAATAAGTCAGATTGTGTAAAATATGTGAAATAAGCTGCAGGACTGATGTTCCTGCATGAAATCTGCTCCATCAGACTCCTCGCTGCGAGGAAAACACTCTTTATTTGGTTGATTGAATGTTTTACATTTACCACAAACACACAATTATAAAAACGGGTTATTAATTATTTGTTCATGTCAAGAAAATAAGAAAAAATGTGTTTATTTCCAATACAAGCTGGTTTAGAGTGAACCGTTTCCTTTATTTGAGCTTCAAAGCAGACATGAGAGAAAACAAAATTGCAGGGAAGCTGTCTTCATTTATTTGACACATGAACAATAAAACCCCCTGACATCTGAAGGAGCTTCTGTCACTTTTCTGCCCCCGCCTGTTATATTGTTCAGGGGGACAGATCACAACCTCTTACTTAAACTCCAACTTTCTGCAGGAGACCTTTTGTCAGACGTGTGTTTTCTGACTTGTTGTTATGATGGCTATGAACAACCTTCCTCCAGCAGAAAAGCTGCTGTCTGCGTGGGGTTGTGTGCATACGTGTGTGTGTGTGTGTGTGTGTGTTGGGGGGAGTCAAGGTGCAGTGGAGCAGATAGCTCAGTTCTATGCATACTAAAACCACCATTGCCACCGGCAGCAGAGATAGAGTTGGGGGTGTGTGGACAGGGGGAAGGGTTTATGGGTGGGGTGCTGTAGTGGTGGTGGAGTGTGTGTTTGGATAGGGGGTGGGGGGTGGGGGGGGGGTTAAGAAGGAGGAGAGAAAAGGAGGGAGCGACATAGCACCCCAGGGAGCCTCTTCCTTATCACAGCTCTCGGTTCGGTTTATCTGATGACAAGCGACCAAAAGACAGAGGTAGAGAAACGTAGCATGGCTGGAAAATGAGTGTGTGTGATGGAGGAGAGGATGCAGCATTGTGTAAACAGCTGGAAGTGTACATAAACTTATGGACATGACTGTCACAGCGATCTTCAGCGCAGTCTAAAGACGGAATGAGCAGCTCAGCGACATGGAAGATGAGAAACACTCCCGAGTTACAACGACTACATTTCCCACCGTCATTAGAGACAAAGAGACACATCCTGATGCTGATGCTTCATCATGACCTTCCTCCCTCATTAACCCCTTCCACACTGCTGAATTTAGTCCCTACCAGGAGCAGGAGGGGGTCAGAGTATGACTCATATGTAACGTTACAGGCACGTGTTCGACGGCTTGGCGGCTCGGCGGCTCAGTGGTTCGACGGCTTGGTGGCTCGGCGGTTCGATGGCTCGACGGTTCGACGGCTTGGCGGCTCGGCGGTTCGATGGCTCGGCGGTTCGACGGTTCGACGGCTTGGCGGTTCGGCGGTTCGACGGTTCGACGGTTCGACGGCCCGGCGGCTCGGCGGTTCGATGGTTCGACGGTTCGACGGTTCGACGGCTTGGCGGTTCGACGGCTCAGCGGTTCGACGGCTTGGCGGTTCGATGGCTCGACGGTTCGACGGCTTGGCGGTTCGATGGCTCGACGGTTCGACGGCTTGGCGGTTCGGCGGTTCGACGGTTCGACGGTTCGACGGTTCGACGGCTTGGCGGTTCGGCGGTTCGACGGTTCGACGGCCCGGCGGCTCGGCGGTTCGATGGTTCAACGGCTTGGCGGTTCGATGGTTCGATGGCTCGATGGCTCGACGGTTCGACGGTTCGGCGGTTCGACGGTTCGACGGTTCGGCGGTTCGACGGTTCGACGGCTCGGCGGCTCGGCGGTTCGACGGTTCGACGGTTCGATGGCTTGGCGGTTCGACGGTTCGACGGTTCGACGGTTCGGCGGTTCGGCGGTTCGACGGTTCGACGGTTCGATGGCTTGGCGGTTCGGCGGTTCGACGGTTCGATGGCTTGGCGGTTCGACGGTTCGACGGTTCGATGGCTTGGCGGTTTGACGGTTCGACGGTTCGATGGCTTGGCGGTTCGGCGGTTCGACGGTTCGATGGCTCGGCGGTTCGGCGGTTCGACGGTTCGACAGTTCGGCGGCTCGGCGGTTTGACGGTTCAGTGGGCAGGCAGTCACGAATTGCGCCGGACACACATATGATGATTTAAATATGCAGGCAGGTAAATGTCTGCTAAATCCAACACAACCAGGCTCAACATGAAAAACTTGCAAAGCTTAATGATTCAGCAGAAATATCTCCAGACTGTTTAACTTTTATGTCATGACAACCAGAAGCGAATGTTGATGTTTTTCCTCAAGATGTGTTTAGACTTCTCCAGCAGGACCATCCCTCCAGTCAGAAAGTCCACCAACTTTAAGAGCCAAGCACCAGTTCACCAATCATTCTGAACGTACGTGGACCATCAGCATGGTGCAGTAACGTAAAAAAGCAGCGTAGAAATCTGCCTTTTTACGTAAATGATTTTTTATGTGGGACTGGACCAGCACAAACACACAGCGTTGGGTTGATATGCGAGGAAAAGGCGGCGGCTCGCTGTGTCTTCAGCAGATGGTGTAATGCAGCGAGTTCCGCGTGCTCCCTGGCCAGCAGGAGGGGCTGTTGAGTCATTTTTATTCATCTATAAAAAGCATCAAATATGTCAGTTTTTTTTTTTTTTATTAAAAAAATTAGAAAATCTAGTTTTTTATTAAATTAAATTAAATAAATAAATAAATAAACAAAAATTTTTCAGTTTCAAATAGATATGTACCACACAAGGCCGGATCATCCAATGGCCATTATGAGCACGGGCCCAGGAGCCCTCACCCATTGGGGGCCCACGTAGGACATACACCAGCAGTTTGGAAATGAAACAAAATGTACATAAAAGCCAGATAATTACACCACAGTGTGTAGAGTATTGCTTCTGGTACCACTGGCTGAGAGATGCAAGAAATGTCATTTCACAGAATATCATTCACAATGTTTACAATGTTATGTTGTGGAATGGGGCCTGTGCACTCTTAATCCGGTCCTGGTACCACTGAGCCATTTATTAAATGATCAAATATTAAACATTATATTAAATTAATTACAAAATAAAGTTCAATAAAAAAACTAATCATTACAATTAGTTTATATGTCGTACTGACGGCACACCCCACATTTAAATACCAGTGATTTTCTTCTGACTCCACAGCTGTTCCGTCTCATTGTTCCTCCCGTCACCATGAAACCTGCTCCTGAGTTCTACTGTTGTTTTTCTTCCATCTGGTTCCATCAGACCTTCCAGTGATCTCCATCTCTGTCGTTTTTTCCACCACAGTTCTTCCAGGAAGACGATGTTTCTCCACCATCCAGTTCTGAATCCATCGTTGGACAGTTCTGAACCCAGTCTGGATCGTTTTCTGCGCGTGATGTCTCATCTTAAAACCCATTTTTATTCCTCGGCCTTGAACCCGACATAAGACAGTTTCCAGTCAGTTTGCTTTACTTTATTTTATTATTGGTTTTTACTTACTATTTATTTACTTTGTTTTATTGTTATAATTCCGTATGCCTTGTATGACCCGTTGTTTTATTGTGTTATTTATTTGCATTTGAACTGTTTTATTCTGTTTTTATTTTGGCTGATTGTGTCCAGCACTTTGTTTCACCTCTGGTTATTTTAAAGGTGTTTAGGAATAAAGCTGAGTTGAGTTCTGAAGATGATAAACATCACAACCACAGGATGTTTCTTCCTTATTTCTAGAAATAAAAGTTGCTCAATGCATCAATTAAAATAAGATGTTTTGTCGCCGTGGAAACATAATCAACTATTTAGGACGTACCCAGTAAGAGGCTCAGACCTGGTCACTTCATCCTGCACCATCCTGGTGGAAGGACTCTAAGTTTTTACTTCTCCCCTTAAAACCATGCCGAACTCTTACTTTGACTGGTCATTTCTGATTTCACGCTGCTGTACCAGCTGGAAAAGTAGTTTTCTGGTTTTACAGTTTTACATGAGTAGGACCATGGATCTCTACGTAAAAACTGACTCATAGCTGCAGAGAATGAGCTTAGAGGAAGGAAAAGTTTAGATTTTCAGCTTCAGCAGCATCTAAATAACTCAGAAACCTGAGTGGAGAAATCAGGTCTGAGCTTTGTTAACATCTCCTCATGTGGACTTTACATGCTAGGACCACGTGTGAAACATGGCACCTTTCCTGTCAGCATGAGGGGGGGGGGTGTCTGAGGCATGTCCTCTTTTCATGTGAGAAAGACCAAATTTACATCACACAGGACTCGTGACCGGCATGGGAAGCCTGAGCTGCTTTAACATTAGCACCCAGCATCAAACCATCAGCTGAATGAATTAATCTGCTTTCTCAGACACATGTTTGATCACCGAGGGGACAGGTGAAGTCACGGTGAAGAAGACTGGAAAACATAAAAGGTTTCCCCGTATGGCAAGCCCACCAAACTGAGTCAAAGGAAAAGATCAGCAGCGGATCTCGCTACAGGCTGATGAAAAGAATCAACAGCTAAAGTCTCACCTGTTAGCCCGGCTGCCGGAGCCAGATTGGGGTTTAATAAGACTGATGGTTTTAACCAGACTGATGTGAACATGGCGCTGTGTGTCGCAGTTCTACGTACAGAAAACTTTGTTCTGTTTTGTGTCGACAGCTGAAAATCACCTGGAATAAACATGAGAGGAAACAGAAGCAAACATTAAAAGACCAGAAGTAAAACTATGAAGCACTGTTTTCTTTACAAAGTAGCAAGAACATCTTGTTTAATGGAAATATAAAGCGGCGTAGAGGTCTGATTGCACTTCGGGGAATCAAACAGTCGGTCTTCGTACGGCGGTCATGATGATGAAATCTACTGAATACTACACATCGCTCCTTCTATTCTCCCGTTTTACAAGATTTACACATTCCCAACGTTGTGCTAGAATACACATGGAGCTCAGAAGAAACATGAAAAGCAGAAGAACAGTCCAACAGGAGACTTGGTTTAAAGAAGAGTCGCTGATTCGATTCCCTGCAGCAAAGTTCAGGATGTTTAACCTTCAGATGAAACTTACAGAAAACAGAATAATCTGATGTGTTTTTACGTCATAAATGTTGGTTGATGTTTAAAAATCACACTTTAAATCATGACTTGTCAAGTTTTCCTACAGAAAATCCTTGTTGGCTTCAAGGTTCAGTTTTCTGGAGTTTTAGAAAAACATAATAATGGGCCATTATTTTATATTTACTGCATATGTACATATATTTATGTGTGTCTGTGTGTGTGTGTGTGTGTGTGTTCCAACCAGTTTCCAGTGATTGTTTCCTGAACAAAGACAATCTTCATTTCTGCTTGTTTACTAACAGAAAATATATCTAGTTTAAGTTTTTTCATTTATTTATTTATTTATTTGCTTTTCCTGACAAACTGTAAATTATTATGATCTTTATTATTATTCCATATGTTGTGCAACATGACACAATGTATTTTCTGTTTCCACACATGACAGGTAACTTGTGTGTGTGGTTGTGAAATAAAACACTGAGAACAGACAATATTTTAGTAAATATATGCTCTCCGGTCGATACTGGGACTAATAGAATATCTGGCTGCATTAATGAGTCCGCCGACTCTCCTCCAGAAACGACGTCCTTCTGACATTTTCTCCATTTGACGCGTTCTTCCCGTGCAGTGTGTGATGTGCTGTCAGAGTCTGTGACAGAATTCATACAGATCTTTTCTGGAATATTATTACTGCTGGGTACACACTGAACATTTGGATATGATCCAAATCCAATTAACAAAGACGGAAGGCGTATGAACCCAAAATGGAAATGAATGTTTGCAATGCAAATACAAACTGGCTTACAGGAGAACATGATCGTTCCAAGGATTCCACAAAGCTGACAATAAGAGAAAGACAAATAAAATATGATCTAGAAAGCAGACTAACGCTGGGCTGCATGCACAACGAGTGCACACATGCACACACACACACACACACACACACGCACGTGTGTGTGTGTGTGTCATGTGGTTAATTCTGGTTTTAAATATGATTTCTAAATACTAAGGAGCGATGCTTCATTTCCACAGTCTTCCTCCATTCCCCATCTGTGTTCAGTCTGGTCTCATCATCTACAGCCTGGAGGGGATGGAGTGTGTGTGTGTGTGTCCGTGTGTGTGTGTACATTTCCATAAGCATGTGCATGCAGGATAAGGTCTCGAGGTCTCACAAACGAGCATCTGTAGCAGAAAAGAGCAGAGGGAAGGAAAGTGTGAGTGTGTGCACGTTTGTGTGTGTGTGCAGGGACATGGTCGTCGGAGAGAAGACCCAGGGGACACCGAGCTCCTCAACCTCCTCATGATGATTGATGCTGGCGGGCCCCACACGCCCCAGCCGCCCCGCTAAATTAAAAGCCTATTTTGTAAAGTTGTAAAGAGAACAGAATGGTTGGAGGGTGTGTGTGTGTGAGGGAGGGTGTGTGTGTGTGTGTGACGGAGGGCGGGTGGGTCACAGCCGGGGCACTCTCCAGTGTCTTTAGTATCATCAACCCCTCAGAGGATAGCCAGAAGGGGGTATCCTCCACGCCGGATGCGCTCTCTTTCTCCTTCTCAGACTCTTTCTCACACACACACACACACAAATCAATCACACACACGCGTCTGTCACTCTCTGTTTTTGTGTGGTCAGGTAAATTAACACCACTTCCCGGAACCAAACATATCATCCCGTCACTGAGACAGCCCCCCTTACCCCCCCCCCCCCCCCCCCCTCACCCCCCGACCCCCCTTACCCCCGATGCGTGTGAACATATAGATAAGAAGTATTGGGCCTTGTGTGTGTGTGTGTGGAATTAATAGTCTGGATGAACTTCTGCTGACCATCATCAGTACATCTGAAACTTACAGAGATTAACGTCGGTGCCGTTCAGTATTCATTCATTCATTCAATCATTTTCCGAACCAGCGACCTTCTTGCTGTGAGGCCACAGTGCTAAACACTGCGCCACCGTGCAGCCCCTGTTCAGTATTCATTTAGTTAAAATACACACAAAACAAAACTTTTTAAACATAATGTCATTAAAATGATGAATACTTTCTACCTACATCAAAAGCTTTAATAATGTTCTAATATAGATGTAGATGTTCTGAACTAGATGTAGATGTTGACTCATGTAGATGTAGATGTTGACTCATATAGATGTAGATGTTGACTCATATAGATGTAGATGTTGACTCATATAGATGTAGATGTTGACTCATATAGATGTAGATGATGACTCATATAGATGTAGATGTTGACTCATATAGATGTAGATGATGACTCATATAGATGTAGATGATGACTCATATATATGTAGATGATGACTCATATAGATGTAGATGTTGACTCATATAGATGTAGATGTTGACTCATATAGATGTAGATGTTGACTCATATAGATGTAGATGTTGACTCATATAGATGTAGATGTTGACTCATATAGATGTAGATGTTGACTCATATATAGGTAGATGTTGACTCATATAGATGTAGATGATGACTCATATAGATGTAGATGATGACTCATATAGATGTAGATGTTGACTCATATAGATGTAGATGATGACTCATATAGATGTAGATGATGACTCATATATATGTAGATGTTGACTCATATATAGGTAGATGTTGACTCATATAGATGTAGATGGTGACTCATATAGATGTAGATGATGACTCATATAGATGTAGATGTTGACTCATATAGATGTAGATGATGACTCATATAGATGTAGATGATGACTCATATATATGTAGATGATGACTCATATAGATGTAGATGTTGACTCATATAGATGTAGATGTTGACTCATATAGATGTAGATGTTGACTCATATAGATGTAGATGTTGACTCATATAGATGTAGATGTTGACTCATATAGATGTAGATGATGACTCATATAGATGTAGATGTTGACTCATATAGATGTAGATGTTGACTCATATAGATGTAGATGTTGACTCATATAGATGTAGATGTTGACTCATATAGATGTAGATGTTTACTCATATAGATGTAGATGTTGACTCATATAGATGTAGATGTTGACTCATATAGATGTAGATGTTGACTCATATAGATGTAGATGTTGACTCATATAGATGTAGATGTTTACTCATATAGATGTAGATGTTGACTCATATAGATGTAGATGATGACTCATATAGATGTAGATGTTGACTCATATAGATGTAGATGTTGACTCATATAGATGTAGATGTTGACTCATATATATGTAGATGTTCTGAACTAGATGTAGATGTTGACTCATATATATGTAGATGTTGACTCATATAGATGTAGATGTTGACTCATATATATGTAGATGTTGACTCATATAGATGTAGATGTTGACTCATATAGATGTAGATGTTGACTGATATAGATGTAGATGTTGACTCATATAGATGTAGATGTTGACTCATATATATGTAGATGTTGACTCATATATATGTAGATGTTGACTCATATATAGGTAGATGTTGACTCATATAGATGTAGATGATGACTCATATAGATGTAGATGATGACTCATATAGATGTAGATGTTGACTCATATAGATGTAGATGATGACTCATATAGATGTAGATGATGACTCATATAGATGTGGATGTTTACTCATATATATGTAGATGATGACTCATATAGATGTACATGTTGACTCATATAGATGTAGATGTTCTGAACTAGATGTAGATGTTGACTCATATATATGTAGATGTTGACTCATATAGATGTAGATGTTGACTCATATATATGTAGATGTTGACTCATATAGATGTAGATGTTGACTCATATAGATGTAGATGTTGACTGATATAGATGTAGATGTTGACTCATATAGATGTAGATGTTGACTCATATATATGTAGATGTTGACTCATATATATGTAGATGTTGACTCATATATATGTAGATGTTGACTCATATATATGTAGATGTTGACTCATATAGATGTAGATGTTGACTCATGTAGATGTAGATGTTGACTCATAGATGTAGATGTTGACTCATAGATGTAGATGATGACTCATATAGATGTAGATGATGACTCATATTTATGTAGATGTTGACTCATATATAGGTAGATGTTGACTCATATAGATGTAGATGATGACTCATATAGATGTAGATGTTGACTCATATAGATGTAGATGATGACTCATATAGATGTAGATGATGACTCATATAGATGTGGATGTTTACTCATATATATGTAGATGATGACTCATATAGATGTACATGTTGACTCATATAGATGTAGATGTTCTGAACTAGATGTAGATGTTGACTCATATATATGTAGATGTTGACTCATATAGATGTAGATGTTGACTCATATATATGTAGATGTTGACTCATATAGATGTAGATGTTGATTCATATAGATGTAGATGTTGACTGATATAGATGTAGATGTTGACTCATATAGATGTAGATGTTGACTCATATATATGTAGATGTTGACTCATATATATGTAGATGTTGACTCATATATATGTAGATGTTGACTCATATATATGTAGATGTTGACTCATATAGATGTAGATGTTGACTCATGTAGATGTAGATGTTGACTCATATAGATGTAGATGTTGACTCATAGATGTAGATGATGACTCATATAGATGTAGATGATGACTCATATTTATGTAGATGTTGACTCATATATAGGTAGATGTTGACTCATATAGATGTAGATGATGACTCATATAGATGTAGATGATGACTCATATAGATGTTGATGTTGACTCATATAGATGTAAATGTTGACTCATATAGATGTAGATGTTCTGAACTAGATGTAGATGTTGACTCATATATAGGTAGATGTTGACTCATATAGATGTAGATGTTGACTCATATTGATGTAGATGTTGACTCATATAGATGTAGATGTTGACTCATATTGATGTAGATGTTGACTCATATAGATGTAGATGTTGACTCATATAGATGTAGATGATGACTCATATAGATGTAGATGTTGACTCATATAGATGTAGATGTTGACTCATATAGATGTAGATGTTCTGAAGTAGATGTAGATGTTGACTCATATATATGTAGATGTTGACTCATATATATGTAGATGTTGACTCATATATATGTAGATGTTGACTCATATAGATGTAGATGATGACTCATATAGATGTAGATGTTGACTCATATAGATGTAGATGTTGACTCATATAGATGTAGATGTTGACTCATATAGATGTAGATGATGACTCATATAGATGTAGATGTTCTGAAGTAGATGTAGATGTTGACTCATATATATGTAGATGTTGACTCATATATATGTAGATGTTGACTCATATTTATGTAGATGTTGACTCATATATATGTAGATGTTGACTCATATATATGTAGATGATGACTCATATAGATGTAGATGTTGACTCATATAGATGTAGATGATGACTCATATAGATGTAGATGTTGACTCATATAGATGTAGATGATGACTCATATAGATGTAGATGTTGACTCATATAGATGTAGATGTTGACTCATATAGATGTAGATGATGACTCATATAGATGTAGATGTTGACTCATATAGATGTAGATGTTGACTCATATAGATGTAGATGTTGACTCATATAGATGTAGATGTTCTGAACTAGATGTAGATGTTGACTAATATAGATGTAGATGTTGACTCATATAGATGTAGATGTTGACTCATATAGATGTAGATGTTGACTCATATAGATGTAGATGATGACTCAAATAGATGTAGATGATGACTCATATAGATGTAGATGATGACTCATATAGATGTAGATTTTGACTCATATAGATGTAGATGTTGACTCATATAGATGTAGATGTTGACTCATATAGATGTAGATGATGACTCATATAGATGTAGATGTTCTGAAGTAGATGTAGATGTTGACTCATATATATGTAGATGTTGACTCATATATATGTAGATGTTGACTCATATTTATGTAGATGTTGACTCATATATATGTAGATGTTGACTCATATATATGTAGATGATGACTCATATAGATGTAGATGTTGACTCATATAGATGTAGATGATGACTCATATAGATGTAGATGTTGACTCATATAGATGTAGTTGATGACTCATATAGATGTAGATGATGACTCTTATAGATGTAGATATTGACTCATATAGATGTAGATGATGACTCATATAGTTGTAGATGTTGACTCATATATATGTAGATGTTGACTCATATATATGTAGATGATGACTCATATAGATGTAGATGATGACTCATATAGATGTAGATGTTGACTCATATAGATGTAGATGTTGACTCATATAGATGTAGATGATGACTCATATAGATGTAGATGTTGACTCATATAGATGTAGATGTTGACTCATATAGATGTAGATGTTCTGAAGTAGATGTAGATGTTGACTCATATATATGTAGATGTTGACTCATATATATGTAGATGTTGACTCATATATATGTAGATGTTGACTCATATACATGTAGATGTTGACTCATATAGATGTAGATGTTGACTCATATAGATGTAGATGTTGACTCATATATATGTAGATGTTGACTCATATATAGGTAGATGTTGACTCATATAGATGTAGATGTTGACTCATATAGATGTAGATGTTGACTCATATAGATGTAGATGTTGACTCATATAGATGTAGATGATGACTCATATAGATGTAGATGTTGACTCATATAGATGTAGATGATGACTCATATAGATGTAGATGATGACTCATATAGATGTAGATGTTGACTCATATAGATGTAGATGATGACTCATTTAGATTTAGATGATGACTCATATAGATGTAGATGTTGACTCATATAGATGTAGATGATGACTCATATATATGTAGATGATGACTCATATAGATGTAGATGTTGACTCATATAGATGTAGATGTTGACTCATATAGATGTAGTTGATGACTCATATAGATGTAGATGATGACTCATATAGATGTAGATGTTGACTCATATAGATGTAGATGTTGACTCATATAGATGTAGATGATGACTCATATAGATGTAGATGTTGACTCATATAGATGTAGATGTTGACTCATATAGATGTAGATGTTCTGAAGTAGATGTAGATGTTGACTCATATAGATGTAGATGTTCTGAAGTAGATGTAGATGTTGACTCATATATATGTAGATGTTGACTCATATATATGTAGATGTTGACTCATATATATGTAGATGTTGACTCATATTTATGTAGATGTTGACTCATATAGATGTCGATGTTGACTCATGTAGATGTAGATGTTGGCTCTTGTAGATGTAGATGTTGACTCATATAGATGTAGATGTTGACTCATATAGATGTAGATGTTCTGAACTAGATGTAGATGTTGACTAATATAGATGTAGATGTTGACTCATATAGATGTAGATGTTGACTCATATAGATGTAGATGATGACTCAAATAGATGTAGATGATGACTCATATAGATGTAGATTATGACTCATATAGATGTAGATGTTGACTCATATAGATGTAGATGTTGACTCATATAGATGTAGATGTTCTGAACTAGATGTAGATGTTGACTCATATAGATGTAGATGTTGACTCATATAGATGTAGATGATGACTCAAATAGATGTAGATGATGACTCATATAGATGTAGATGATGACTCATATAGATGTAGATTTTGACTCATATAGATGTAGATGTTGACTCATATAGATGTAGATGTTGACTCATATAGATGTAGATGATGACTCATATAGATGTAGATGTTCTGAAGTAGATGTAGATGTTGACTCATATATATGTAGATGTTGACTCATATATATGTAGATGTTGACTCATATTTATGTAGATGTTGACTCATATATATGTAGATGTTGACTCATATATATGTAGATGATGACTCATATAGATGTAGATGTTGACTCATATAGATGTAGATGATGACTCATATAGATGTAGATGTTGACTCATATAGATGTAGTTGATGACTCATATAGATGTAGATGATGACTCTTATAGATGTAGATATTGACTCATATAGATGTAGATGATGACTCATATAGTTGTAGATGTTGACTCATATATATGTAGATGTTGACTCATATATATGTAGATGATGACTCATATAGATGTAGATGATGACTCATATAGATGTAGATGTTGACTCATATAGATGTAGATGTTGACTCATATAGATGTAGATGATTCATATAGATGTAGATGTTGACTCATATAGATGTAGATGTTGACTCATATAGATGTAGATGTTCTGAAGTAGATGTAGATGTTGACTCATATATATGTAGATGTTGACTCATATATATGTAGATGTTGACTCATATAGATGTAGATGTTGACTCATATACATGTAGATGTTGACTCATATAGATGTAGATGTTGACTCATATAGATGTAGATGTTGACTCATATATATGTAGATGTTGACTCATATATAGGTAGATGTTGACTCATATAGATGTAGATGTTGACTCATATAGATGTAGATGTTGACTCATATAGATGTAGATGTTGACTCATATAGATGTAGATGATGACTCATATAGATGTAGATGTTGACTCATATAGATGTAGATGATGACTCATATAGATGTAGATGATGACTCATATAGATGTAGATGTTGACTCATATAGATGTAGATGATGACTCATTTAGATTTAGATGATGACTCATATAGATGTAGATGTTGACTCATATAGATGTAGATGATGACTCATATATATGTAGATGATGACTCATATAGATGTAGATGTTGACTCATATATAGGTAGATGTTGACTCATATAGATGTAGATGTTGACTCATATAGATGTAGATGTTGACTCATATAGATGTAGATGTTGACTCATATAGATGTAGATGATGACTCATATAGATGTAGATGTTGACTCATATAGATGTAGATGATGACTCATATAGATGTAGATGATGACTCATATAGATGTAGATGTTGACTCATATAGATGTAGATGATGACTCATTTAGATTTAGATGATGACTCATATAGATGTAGATGTTGACTCATATAGATGTAGATGATGACTCATATATATGTAGATGATGACTCATATAGATGTAGATGTTGACTCATATAGATGTAGATGTTGACTCATATAGATGTAGTTGATGACTCATATAGATGTAGATGATGACTCATATAGATGTAGATGTTGACTCATATAGATGTAGATGTTGACTCATATAGATGTAGATGATGACTCATATAGATGTAGATGTTGACTCATATAGATGTAGATGTTGACTCATATAGATGTAGATGTTCTGAAGTAGATGTAGATGTTGACTCATATAGATGTAGATGTTCTGAAGTAGATGTAGATGTTGACTCATATATATGTAGATGTTGACTCATATATATGTAGATGTTGACTCATATATATGTAGATGTTGACTCATATTTATGTAGATGTTGACTCATATAGATGTCGATGTTGACTCATGTAGATGTAGATGTTGGCTCATGTAGATGTAGATGTTGACTCATATAGATGTAGATGTTGACTCATATAGATGTAGATGTTCTGAACTAGATGTAGATGTTGACTAATATAGATGTAGATGTTGACTCATATAGATGTAGATGTTGACTCATATAGATGTAGATGATGACTCAAATAGATGTAGATGATGACTCATATAGATGTAGATTATGACTCATATAGATGTAGATGTTGACTCATATAGATGTAGATGTTGACTCATATAGATGTAGATGTTCTGAACTAGATGTAGATGTTGACTCATATAGATGTAGATGTTGACTCATATAGATGTAGATGTTGACTCATATAGATGTAGATGATGACTCATATAGATGGTAGATGATGACTCATATAGATGTAGATGTTGACTCATATAGATATCGATGTTGACTCATATAGATGTAGATGTTGACTCATATAGATGTAGATGATGACTCAAATAGATGTAGATGATGACTCATATAGATGTAGATGATGACTCATATAGATGTAGATTTTGACTCATATAGATGTAGATGTTGACTCATATAGATGTAGATGTTCTGAACTAGATGTAGATGTTGACTCATATAGATGTAGATGTTGACTCACATAGATGTAGATGATGACTCATATAGATGTAGATGTTGACTCATATAGATGGTAGATGATGACTCATATAGATGTAGATGCTGACTCATATAGATGTAGATGATGACTCATATAGATGTCGATGATGACTCATATAGATGTAGATGTTGACTCATATAGATGTAGATGTTGACTCATATATAGGTAGATGTTGACTCATATAGATGTAGATGTTGACTCATATAGATGTAGATGTTGACTCATATAGATGTAGATGTTGACTCATATAGATGTAGATGATGACTCATATAGATGTAGATGATGACTCATATAGATGTAGATGATGACTCATATATATGTAGATGTTGACTCATATATATGTAGATGTTGACTCATATATATGTAGATGTTGACTCATATAGATGTAGATGTTGACTCATATATATGTAGATGTTGACTCGTATATAGGTAGATGTTGACTCATATATATGTAGATGTTGACTCATATAGATGTAGATGTTGAATCATATAGATGTAGATGATGACTCATATAGATGTAGATGATGACTCATATAGATGTAGATGATGACTCATGTACATGTAGATGATGACTCATATAGATGTAGATGATGACTCATATAGATGTAGATGATGACTCATAGATGTAGATGATGACTCATATAGATGTAGATGTTGACTGATATAGATGTAGATGTTCTGAACTAGATGTAGATGTTTACTCATATAGATGTAGATGATGACTCATATAGATGTAGATGATGACTCATATAGATGTAGATGATGATTCATATAGATGTAGATGATGACTCATATAGATGTAGATGTTGACTCATATAGATGTAGATGATGACTCATATAGATGTAGATGATGACTCATATAGATGTAGATGATGACTCATTGGGATGTAGATGTTGACTCATATAGATGTAGATGTTGACTCATATATATGTAGATGATGACTCATATAGATGTAGATGATGACTCATATAGATGTAGATGATGACTCATAGATGTAGATGATGACTCATATAGATGTAGATGTTGACTGATATAGATGTAGATGTTCTGAACTAGATGTAGATGTTTACTCATATAGATGTAGATGATGACTCATATAGATGTAGATGATGACTCATATAGATGTAGATGTTGACTCATATAGATGTAGATGATGATTCATTTAGATGTAGATGATGACTCATATAGATGTAGATGTTGACTCATATAGATGTAGCTGATGACTCATATAGATGTAGATGATGACTCATATAGATGTAGATGATGACTCATTGGGATGTAGATGTTGACTCATATAGATGTAGATGTTGACTCATATATATGTAGATGTTGACTCATATATATGTAGATGTTGACTCATATATATGTAGAAGTTGACTCATATAGATGTAGATGTTGACTCATGTAGATGTAGATGTTGAATCATATAGATGTAGATGATGACTCATATAGATGTAGATGTTGACTCATATAGATGTAGATGATGACTCATATAGATGTAGATGTTGACTCATATAGATGTAGATGATGACTCATATAGATGTAGATGATGACTCATATAGATGTAGATGATGACTCATATAGATGTAGATTTTGACTCATATAGATGTAGCTGATGACTCATATAGATGTAGATGATGACTCATATAGATGTAGATGATGACTCATTGGGATGTAGATGTTGACTCATATAGATGTAGATGTTGACTCATATAGATGTAGATGTTGACTCATATATATGTAGATGTTGACTCATATATATGTAGATGTTGACTCATATATATGTAGATGTTGACTCATATAGATGTAGATGTTGACTCATATAGATGTAGATGTTGACTCATATAGATGTAGATGTTGACTCATATAGATGTAGATGCTGACTCATATAGATGTAGATGTTGACTCATATAGATGTAGATGATGACTCATATAGATGTAGATGATGACTGATATAGATGTAGATGTTGACTCACATAGATGTAGATGTTGACTCATATAGATGTAGATGATGACTCATATAGATGTAGATGTTGACTCATATAGATGTAGATGTTGACTCATATAGATGTAGATGATGACTCATATAGATGTAGATGTTGACTCATATAGATGTAGTTGATGACTCATATAGATGTAGATGATGACTCATATAGATGTAGATGTTGACTCATATAGATGTAGATGTTGACTCATATAGATGTAGATGTTGACTCATATAGATGTAGATGATGACTCATATAGATGTAGATGTTGACTCATATAGATGTAGATGTTCGGAAGTAGATGTAGATGTTGACTCATATATATGTAGATGTTGACTCATATATATGTAGATGTTGACTCATATAGATGTAGATGTTGACTCATATAGATGTAGATGATGACTCATATAGATGTAGATGTTGACTCTTATAGATGTAGATGTTGACTCATATAGATGTAGATGATGACTCATATAGATGTAGATGTTGACTCATATAGATGTAGATGTTGACTCATATAGATGTAGTTGATGACTCATATAGATGTAGATGATGACTCATATAGATGTAGATGTTGACTCATATAGATGTAGATGTTGACTCATATAGATGTAGATGATGACTCATAGATGTAGATGATGACTCATATAGATGTAGATGTTGACTCATATAGATGTAGATGATGACTCAAATAGATGTAGATGATGACTCATATAGATGTAGATTATGACTCATATAGATGTAGATGTTGACTTATATAGATGTAGATGTTGACTCATATAGATGTAGATGTTCTGAACTAGATGTAGATGTTGACTCATATTGATGTAGATGTTGACTCATACAGATGTAGATGTTCGGAATTAGATGTAGATGTTGACTCATATATATGTAGATGTTGACTCATATAGATGTAGATGTTGACTCATATAGATGTAGATGTTGACTCATACAGATGTAGATGTTGATTCATATAGATGTAGATGATGACTCATATAGATGTAGATGATGACACATATAGATGGTAGATGATGACTCATATAGATGTAGATGTTGACTCATATAGATGTAGATGTTGACTCATATAGATGTAGATGATGACTCATATATATGTAGATGATGACTCATATATAGGTAGATGTTGACTCATATAGATGTAGATGTTGACTCATATAGATGTAGATGTTGACTCATATAGATGCAGATGTTGACTCATATAGATGTAGATGTTCTGAACTAGATGTAGATGTTGACTCATATAGATGTAGATGTTGACTCATACAGATGTAGATGTTCGGAAGTAGATGTAGATGTTGACTCATATATATGTAGATGTTGACTCATAGATGTAGATGTTGACTCATATAGATGTAGATGTTGACTCATATAGATGTAGATGTTGATTCATATAGATGTAGATGATGACTCATATAGATGTAGATGATGACACATATAGATGGTAGATGATGACTCATATAGATGTAGATGTTGACTCATATAGATGTAGATGTTGACTCATATAGATGTAGATGATGACTCATATATAGGTAGATGTTGACTCATATAGATGTAGATGTTGACTCATATAGATGTAGATGTTGACTCATATAGATGTAGATGTTGACTCATATAGATGTAGATGATGACTCATATAGATGTAGATGTTGACTCATATAGATGTAGATGATGACTCATATAGATGTAGATGTTGACTCATATAGATGTAGATGTTCTGAACTAGATGTAGATGTTGACACATATATATGTAGATGTTGACTCATATAGGTGTAGATGTTTACTCATATAGATTTAGATGATGACTCATATAGATGTAGATGTTGACTCATATAGATGTAGATGTTGACTCATATATATGTAGATGTTGACTCATATAGATGTAGATGATGACTCATATAGATGTAGTTGTTGACTCATATAGATGTAGATGTTTACTCATATAGATGTAGATGATGACTCATTTAGATGTAGATGTTCACTCATATAGATGTAGATGATGACTCATATAGATATAGATGTTCTGAACTAGATGTAGATGTTGACTCATATATATGTAGATGATGACTCATATAGATGTAGATGTTGACTCATATAGGTGTAGACGTTGACTCCTATAGATGTAGATGATGACTCATATAGATGTAGATGTTGACTCATATAGATGTAGATGTTTACTCATATAGATGTAGATGTTGACTCATATAGATGTAGATGTTGACTCATATAGATGTAGATGTTAACTCATATAGATGTAGATGATGACTCATATAGATGTAGATGATGACTCATATAGATGTAGATGTTCTGAACTAGATGTAGATGTTGACTCATATAGATGTAGATGTTGACTCATAGATGTAGATGTTGACTCATATAGATGTAGATGATGACTCATATAGATGTAGATGATGACTCATATAGATGTAGATGTTGACTCATATAGATGTAGATGATGACTCATATAGATGTAGATGTTGACTCATATAGATGTAGATGATGACTCATATAGATGTAGATGTTGACTCATATAGATGTAGTTGATGACTCATATAGATGTAGATGATGACTCATATAGATGTAGATGTTGACTCATATAGATGTAGATGTTGACTCATATAGATGTAGATGATGACTCATAGATGTAGATGATGACTCATATAGATGTAGATGTTGACTCATATAGATGTAGATGATGACTCAAATAGATGTAGATGATGACTCATATAGATGTAGATTATGACTCATATAGATGTAGATGTTGACTTATATAGATGTAGATGTTGACTCATATAGATGTAGATGTTCTGAACTAGATGTAGATGTTGACTCATATAGATGTAGATGTTGACTCATACAGATGTAGATGTTCGGAAGTAGATGTAGATGTTGACTCATATATATGTAGATGTTGACTCATATAGATGTAGATGTTGACTCATATAGATGTAGATGTTGACTCATATAGATGTAGATGTTGATTCATATAGATGTAGATGATGACTCATATAGATGTAGATGATGACACATATAGATGGTAGATGATGACTCATATAGATGTAGATGTTGACTCATATAGATGTAGATGTTGACTCATATAGATGTAGATGATGACTCATATATATGTAGATGATGACTCATATATAGGTAGATGTTGACTCATATAGATTGTTGGAGAAAATTGTTATGAGTTTGGTTTGTATTAAGTATTAGACATATATGCATTGATTTGCTGTGATCCTGCTGTGTTTTGTGTCTATGCACAAAGCTTTCTTTAAGTTATATGATCCTTGTCTGGAATGTGCAGACAAAGTCTGAGACAGGAAGAGTTTCCTGCAGGGCATCTGTTTTTGTCAACTGCTTGGTTGACCAGTTGTCTAAAGGTTAGAGGTTAAAGGTAATAAAGTAATATAGTGAGTGATTGATGCTTAGTGAGTTCAGTTTAGTCTTAAATAAGAGATAATGATTGTTTCATATGGTGTGCTCAGCAACTAGGAGGAGTTAAGCATGGTTTATAATTGGGTGTTACTTCAGCATCTGCAGAGAGAGTTCTCTCTCCAAGCTCCAGCGTGTGCTTGTATTAGTTTATAATAAAATGTTCATTGTAAGAAGACAGTTGACTCATAAATGTATTACAACTTCTCAAGACCAGAGTATTTTCCACCACAGTTTTTGGGGGCTCGTCTCGGGATCCTGCGTCAGTCCGCCCAGGTTGGGGATAGACGGGTTGGCCACCTGAATCCACAGATTCATCCTAAGAACCTCAATTAGAGTATTTCAGAGGACAGGACGTCTTTCTCCCACCCGTGGTCGACTACGCCAGGACTCCTTCTGAACCAGTGTGAAAAGACAATGGTGAGAAGTGTTATTCTAAATTTACATTAATTTTCAGACTCAAACTGGAGTCAAACATTACTAGAAATTTATCACAAATTAATAATCAATATTTTAATTAATAATCACAATATTTTTTTGTTTTGTGGTCAATTGTCTTCATTATTCTCATTGTGACAGGGATTCTCCTCCTCACCTCCTCATCGAAAGAATAACTCAAGGGATAAGAGAATAACTTAAGACGAGATCAGGTTGACGTCATAAATAAAATCCTGTGAGTTTAAGTTAAGTTTAAGTTAAAGTTTAAGTTAAAAATCGTGAGTAACAAGACCAAGTCGTAAGTGCTGTGAGCTAGATGTAGCAAGACCAGACCAGTAAATCTTGTGAGTTACAAGACCGAGACCAGTAAATTAGTCAGTAAGTCCTGTGAGCTCGAGAAGCAAGACCAGGCCAACCTTGAGTTAGAAAACTGAGAGGAAAGCCATCTTGAGTGAGGAGGAACAGAGAAGAGACTGTGTGGGCTGGTTTCTGGAGACATTGAGAATTTTGCCTGATAATTCTACAAAGGTGTGGGATTGACCCTCTGTGTACATCCGCTGCAAACAGAACTAGTTCCTTTGCAGTAGGAGGTTGATGTACAGCACCATTAAGAAGTTGAAATCTCTGTCTTCATGTGAGGGGAAACTGGGGTGGTTGTGTAAAATTTCCTGTGTTAAACTTGATTGGACTGATTGTGTGGAGAATTAAAACCACGTCTTGTGAAGCCACACCGGACTCTCGCAGGAGAGCCTAGAAGCTTGTGTGGGGGTAGACAAACGTGGGGGCACGACCCATTCACATGCATTCATCCAACTGTTGAAGTGAATTGTTTGTGTAAAATCTAATTTACTGCAGTAAGAAAAAAAAAAAGAAAAAAAAAGAAAAAAAACAAACAAAAGGTGTCAAATTCTGCCGCCTTTAAAAAAAAAAAAAAAAAAAAAAAAGTGATGAATACTAAGTTTTTAATGTTTGAGACAGAATAGATGTCAAAAGAGAAAAAATAAGCCGCTATATGACATTAAATAAGAAGGTAGTTTTGTAATTTCCCGACTTCAGTGAATGCAACACAAGTACAACAATCTCCGTGTTTTATTTGCTGACAGCTGGTGTTTTATCCCTAATCTGAATTCATTATTTTGAATTAAAGCAGATATGCTCAGTGGTTAAAATACACATCAGATGATTTTTGTTTAAAGAGTAGAACCAACTCTTGCGATGGCTGCCAGTAAACAGACCAGTCTCTTAGTTAACACGCTTAATATGTAAACAAACAAGTCATTTAAGCCCTGTATGTCCTCAAAATTAACATGAATATGAGGCAGATTATTTGAACAGTATTGATACTTCCAAAGTTAAGCTAACTATGCTAAACCGTTAGCCTTGGCCTTTTCTGTTACACACGTTTGCATTAAAATCATTAAGGAAGAAGTGCTGCTGTGAGTGTGTGCACGTACATGCGTGTGTCGTGTTGTTGTAGATGAAAACAGTTTTGCCATCAGTATTAGAAGTTTGTTTCTAAATGCTGCTTTAGTTCAAATGTAGATAGAAAACAAACAGCTTTATTATGACCTGAAGGTCTCTGGCTGTTCAGTACCTGAAGTCCAGCTGTTAAAGATGGGTTTACATCTTGTTGCTTTATGCTTATGCTTATGTTTACAATATATTTGGAATAGAAAGCCAGTCTTATTATGATCTCAGTTTTGTGTGTGTTGCTCCTGAATGGGTCTGTTGGAGTCTAAGAGAGACAAATCAGAGTAAACCATGAGATTAACTAGACTACATTACTGATTAAATCAACAGTTCTGAATGAGCTTTATTTAATATATGCAGAGATTCTTCAGTGTGGTTCTGCTTCTGTCATTTAGCAGACATGACATAAACAACACGAGCAGTAAATCAGAAAGGAAATTTCCAGCATGGATAAGTGTTGGTCAGACTGCTGGGAGTCCAGTTTGACACATGTTCTGCTATGCAGTACTAGAGGATTTTTCTGGTTGTTGGTTAAGATGAGACGACCTGATAGGAACTTTGCAATAATTAATTAAATGAATTTGGTTACTTTGAATGATTACCTACCAGATAAATGAGTGGCCCTAACTGTTGCTTTGTATTGTTCATGTTTTACTCCATGACTGTTTAGCTGAAACTGACTATCCTCTGCACCCCCCAGGCCTGGCCCCTGACCGACCTCTAGTTGACCCTGACTTGATTTTCCTTTTGATGCTGTTTGCTCTGACTGTGACGCGGTGGAGGCTGCAGCTCTCCCGTCTCAGTTCTCATTACTTGAGCTTACTCTTTAGCTGAAAACAAGTCCATGTTTTGGCGCTCTCTTATGAATGACTTTCTGGATGCCATTTTCCTGAATGTTTTCCTCCCACAGGTTGCAGACGGGGAAATTTCCTTCTGGCTCTCTTTTCAGGTCTTCCTTGGACCAAAAGTACTTTTCTGGTTCTGATGTATATGCGCATGCGTAACATGGAAACATGGGCTTTTTTGTGATTCTTTTTGCAGGACCCTCACCCAAGTGGGCATGGTTCCTTCCAAGACTGCCTGTTCAGACACAGCTCTGTGTGAAAGTAATGTTTTAACATACTGTCCTAACCTCATAAGAACCCTTTTCAGGCATTTGCACACAGGTGAAAGCTGCCCTTCATGAATCAGCATCTACGCAGCTCTATTCACTTCAGCCTGGAGATTTTGTCCTGATAAGAAGCTTTAATCATCAGCGCTGGAACCAACATCGATGGTTTAGGCCATTTCAGGTTTTCCTGACGACCCAGACAGCGGTAAAGGTCGCAGAGTGAGCTGCTTGGCACTACAGATTGCTTGAACCTCCTGAAGCTCTTCAGTCTGAAATTACAGAAGAATAACGCACCACCCAACAAAGGGCAGAATAATCCCTGTGGTTGCGTGGGTAAGTGAGATAGTCTACTCTCACACCTGAAGACCAGCCTTCGCTCTCAAGCAAGATCAGTGTGAAGCTGAAGTGAATGGCTCCTCACTATTGTAATTTCTGAAAGATTCTTTTAAAACCCGACAGGCATGAGGCTCCTGATGTTTTGAGAATGTTGTCTTCTGTATGTACTTTTGCGTTCTGATAACAATTTCTCTTCTTATTGTTGGTCCTGTAGGACCAAGAGGAGGGAGAGTGTTGGAGAAAATTGTTATGAGTTTGGTTTGTATTAAGTATTAGACATATATGCATTGATTTGCTGTGATCCTGCTGTGTTTTGTGTCTATGCACAAAGCTTTCTTTAAGTTATATGATCCTTGTCTGGAATGTGCAGACAAAGTCTGAGACAGGAAGAGTTTCCTGCAGGGCATCTGTTTTTGTCAACTGCTTGGTTGACCAGTTGTCTAAAGGTTAGAGGTTAAAGGTAATAAAGTAATATAGTGAGTGATTGATGCTTAGTGAGTTCAGTTTAGTCTTAAATAAGAGATAATGATTGTTTCATATGGTGTGCTCAGCAACTAGGAGGAGTTAAGCATGGTTTATAATTGGGTGTTACTTCAGCATCTGCAGAGAGAGTTCTCTCTCCAAGCTCCAGCGTGTGCTTGTATTAGTTTATAATAAAATGTTCATTGTAAGAAGACAGTTGACTCATAAATGTATTACAACTTCTCAAGACCAGAGTATTTTCCACCACATAGATGTAGATGTTGACTCATATAGATGTAGATGTTGACTCATATAGATGCAGATGTTGACTCATATAGATGTAGATGTTCTGAACTAGATGTAGATGTTGACTCATATAGATGTAGATGTTGACTCATACAGATGTAGATGTTCGGAAGTAGATGTAGATGTTGACTCATATATATGTAGATGTTGACTCATAGATGTAGATGTTGACTCATATAGATGTAGATGTTGACTCAAATAGATGTAGATGTTGATTCATATAGATGTAGATGATGACTCATATAGATGTAGATGATGACACATATAGATGGTAGATGATGACTCATATAGATGTAGATGATGACTCATATATAGGTAGATGTTGACTCATATAGATGTAGATGTTGACTCATATAGATGTAGATGTTGACTCATATAGATGTAGATGTTGACTCATATAGATGTAGATGTTGACTCATATAGATGTAGATGTTGACTCATATAGATGTAGATGTTGACTCATATAGATGTAGATGTTGACTCATATAGATGTAGATGATGACTCATATAGATGTAAATGTTGACTCATATAGATGTAGATGTTCTGAACTAGATGTAGATGTTGACTCATATATATGTAGATGTTGACTCATATAGGTGTAGATGTTTACTCATATAGATTTAGATGATGACTCATATAGATGTAAATGTTGACTCATATAGATGTAGATGTTGACTCATATATATGTAGATGTTGACTCATATAGATGTAGATGATGACTCATATAGATGTAGTTGTTGACTCATATAGATGTAGATGTTTACTCATATAGATGTAGATGATGACTCATTTAGATGTAGATGTTCACTCATATAGATGTAGATGATGACTCATATAGATATAGATGTTCTGAACTAGATGTAGATGTTGACTCATATATATGTAGATGATGACTCATATAGATGTAGATGTTGACTCATATAGGTGTAGATGTTGACTCCTATAGATGTAGATGATGACTCATATAGATGTAGATGTTGACTCATATAGATGTAGATGTTTACTCATATAGATGTAGATGTTGACTCATATAGATGTAGATGTTGACTCATATAGATGTAGATGTTGACTCATATAGATGTAGATGATGACTCATATAGATGTAGATGATGACTCATATAGATGTAGATGTTCTGAACTAGATGTAGATGTTGACTCATATAGATGTAGATGTTGACTCATAGATGTAGATGTTGACTCATATAGATGTAGATGATGACTCATATAGATGTAGATGTTGACTCATATAGATGTAGATGATGACTCATATAGATGTAGATGTTGACTCATATAGATGTAGATGATGACTCATATAGATGTAGATGTTGACTCATATAGATGTTCTGGGTCAGCTTGATCTATTAGTGGTTACTGTTAGCTAATTACAATGTTCAGTCCAGCTCGTTAACTGGTTATGAGGTCATGAAATTGTCGTGAAAATTGACTGTAAATAAACGTTGTGGTAAAAAGCTGCTGTTTGCTCACAGAGAGGGATTAAGCTCGCTACTGTCCCCTTCTGTTCTGGAGGCAGAAGCTTGAAGTTGTACGTTTTGCTAAATCTAGCTAGATGTTAAAACATCATTTCATAGCATTTTCATGTTTAACATAGATATAAAGCTTTATTTGGCTAAACGTGTCAACGTTCTGTAGCTGTTCTCTTCTCCAGATGACGTCCAGTCATCCTGCAAACCCCAGAACTAATCCTGAACCCTGAAAACCACTTTGGGACAGAAACTCGTCTGTTTGTAAATCATTAGCAAATCATTCATCATCAATGTGAATTTAATTGACCAGGTGACCCCAGGAGGCCAGGGCACACACACACACACACACACACGCACACACACACGCAAGTCTTCCTGTTCCCATCAAACCGCTCTCCTACTTTGTCCTCGAGCCATGCCAGACTGCCCCCCTGCCACCTCACCCCCAGCTCCCTCCCTCTGCTCTCTGCTGTTGGCAGCGAGAGGTGAGGGGAGTGACAGCCTCTCTGAATATGGCCAACTGGTCCCACACATATGCACGCACACACACAAATAGAGGTCAGGCTTGTGTCAACTGGGGTGTGGAGGCCAGCTGAGATGTCCCGCTTCTACATTGTGCTAAATTGTGGTGTGTGGGTGTGTTGTTGTTGTGAAACTGTTTTGGCAAAGTAGAAGACAATCCAGATCAAGATGGTCCTTTTCACACACAAATCAGTTACAAACATGGAAAAGACGCAACAATCAGACCTGAAACAGGCGGTTTTTATTCTTACAGCCATGTTTGCAGATGTAAACAGCATCTTTCTGCTGTCCCAGCTGCTCCACATGTCTGGAGCAGAAACTCTACGCTGATGGTGTGAGCAGGTTAGCGGCACACCTTCATCGGCGTCCTCCTGAGAAACAACGAGCCAATCAGCCAATCAGTGGTCTTATCAAGCTGGGTCCCACAGAACAAGAGACACCCCTGTCCTCAGGCCGAGACCAGTTCCCACACCATGCTGAGTTATCTGTAATATGTAAACAAAACACAATGAATCACCTTGTTATCAAGTGTCCAGACTGGAGGTGGAGGGTTGATGATCTGGGCTGGCTTTGCAGCAACAAACGGATCTGGGACACATGGAGGAACGGTTCTGTGAAGAACACAGAGATTCTTCATGAAGATTCCCCCGTCTGACATGTAATGGTTTGGATTTTATTCCCAACATCACCAGTTTGCTAACTTTAAAGGAACAGCTTTTAATCTGAAACTAAATGCTACGTTTCCACGTTGCCGTTTAGTGTGAGGCGGCGCATGGTGAAGCGTCTGTTCCGTGACTAAACATGGCTGGACGAAGAGACGACAGCTGCAGTGTTACTGGGAGAAGCTGTGAAACGTCACGTTATTGTCTCTGATCAGGACAACGTTGTGACCAGAAAGTAAACAAACAGAACCAGTCAGAAACAAAGCGGTGCGCTACACGCTGACCTGCAGCCTGACGACTACAGATAGCATGGAAAGCTAACATCCTCTGTTCAGGTTGGAGCTACTTCCTCACCTGCTGTTGATAACTTACACCAGGTTAGAGGTTTATATTCCAGTGTAGATTATCAGTAAATAAAATGAGTTTCTGTCAGATGAATCATAGTTTATATGAATGTTCTGATATCTGACGAACAGTCAGAGACACTTTCAGATTGTCAGATGAGACGTGCTCCTCAGTGACTGTAGACCCCTGTGGACCGTCATCAGTCCGTTGGACCAGGTCCCTCAGTGACTGTAGACCCCTGTGGACCGTCATCAGTCCGTTGGACCAGGTCCCTCAGTGACTGTAGACCCCTGTAGACCGTCATCAGTCCGTTGGACCAGGTCCCTCAGTGACTGTAGACCCCTGTAGACCGTCATCAGTCCGTTGGACCAGGTCCCTCAGTGACTGTAGACCCCTGTGGACCGTCATCAGTCCGTTGGACCAGGTCCCTCAGTGACTGTAGACCCCTGTGGACCGTCATCAGTCCGTTGGACCAGGTCCCTCAGTGACTGTAGACCCCTGTAGACCGTCATCAGTCCGTTGGACCAGGTCCCTCAGTGACTGTAGACCCCTGTAGACCGTCATCAGTCCGTTGGACCAGGTCCCTCAGTGACTGTAGACCCCTGTAGACCGTCATCAGTCCGTTGGACCAGGCCCCTTCGTGACTGTAGACCCCTGTGGACCGTCATCAGTCCGTTGGACCAGGTCCCTCAGTGACTGTAGACCCCTGTAGACCGTCATCAGTCCGTTGGACCAGGTCCCTCAGTGACTGTAGACCCCTGTAGACCGTCATCAGTCCGTTGGACCAGGTCCCTCAGTGACTGTAGACCCCTGTAGACCGTCATCAGTCCGTTGGACCAGGTCCCTCAGTGACTGTAGACCCCTGTGGACCGTCATCAGTCCGTTGGACCAGGTCCCTCAGTGACTGTAGACCCCTGTGGACCGTCATCAGTCCGTTGGACCAGGTCCCTCAGTGACTGTAGACCCCTGTGGACCGTCATCAGTCCGTTGGACCAGGTCCCTCAGTGACTGTAGACCCCTGTGGACCGTCATCAGTCCGTTGGACCAGGTCCCTCAGTGACTGTAGACCCCTGTAGACCGTCATCAGTCCGTTGGACCAGGTCCCTCAGTGACTGTAGACCCCTGTGGACCGTCATCAGTCCGTTGGACCAGGTCCCTCAGTGACTGTAGACCCCTGTAGACCGTCATCAGTCCGTTGGACCAGGTCCCTCAGTGACTGTAGACCCCTGTAGACCGTCATCAGTCCGTTGGACCAGGTCCCTCAGTGACTGTAGACCCCTGTAGACCGTCATCAGTCCGTTGGACCAGGTCCCTCAGTGACTGTAGACCCCTGTAGACCGTCATCAGTCCGTTGGACCAGGTCCCTCAGTGACTGTAGACCCCTGTAGACCGTCATCAGTCCGTTGGACCAGGTCCCTCAGTGACTGTAGACCCCTGTAGACCGTCATCAGTCCGTTGGACCAGGTCCCTCAGTGACTGTAGACCCCTGTAGACCGTCATCAGTCCCTCAGCAGCGATGACATGAACTGCTCTGTGTGTTAAGTATTATAGATCAGGAAAGTAAACACACACGTAATCTCCAACAGAAAGACTGAAAGATAAAAAATCTCATCTGGTCCGGTTCCAGTTCCAGCAAACAAAAATGTTTACATGTTGAATAGAAACATCGTCCTGCAGGTTAGTCTGCACAGAAAGCAGAGAAACGCTAGCTGATTCACAAACTGCTAGTTAACTATCCAACTGCAGAAACTTCTGGAAGTTTCACCAGTAAAATGCAGAAGTTCAGGAGCTCACACACTCTCAAAAATAGAGGTACAAGATGAGGACATTTCTGTACCTATAGGTACATTTTAAAGAAATGTTCTCTCAAAAGTACAATACTGGTCTTTAAGAGACCAGAAGCACCTTCAGAGTACGAAAAAGGGTTCAAAGTGACATAAAGTACAAATTTGTACTATTTTAACCATAAGGGTACCTGCAGCATTGAAAAATGTTTGACAAAAACTATTGTTAGCAGCAGTGCTTTAAGTGGGCCGGTACGCAGCGGTACGCAGTACCGGCACTTTTAAATTCTACCCCTTTGCATACTGGGACTATTTTTTACAGCGTATAGTGCATACTGGGACTTTTACCAGCTTGTCTTCAGCAATCAGCATACCCTCCTACGACTTCACCACATATTACAACTGATATTTGATGATTTTATTAAAAAATTTAAAAAGTCGCCTCAAAAGAAATGTATTAAGACTGGTTTCGACGCACAACACTTGCTGTAGCCCACAACGTCAGTATTTTGAGTTTATGAAGATTATTTCTAGATTAAAGATAAGATAATATTGCTAAGTGGAATGGACCAGGCCTAAAAAACATAACTTGATAAGGTGAGGTTGAACTTGATAAGGTACAGAAATAGACCAGAACTGAAGGGTACAGAAATGTCTCTCAAAAGAGTACACCCCCAGCGACAAGCATTTGTACCTTTTTAGGTACAAGCTGGTACCTCTATTATTGAGTGTGTGTATCAGACATGTGGTTTCATCTAAACCTGAAAATCAACAGAAAGATTGAGGACTGAAAGAGACCTGAAATGTGAAGGTAAAAGTGCTTGAGAGACGAGCTCCAACAGATAAAGCTTTCACAGGAAAGAAGAAGCATCTCTGAAGACGTCGACAGAAAATGTTCTCCTGTAAACTGACTGGAACCAGTCCGGACCGGATACTGGAAGCATCTGTCCTCCCCGTTCCCACCACCAGACCAGAGGAGTGTGTTCAGAGCTAACAGAGTTAGCATCCAGCCTCCTCTTCATCACCAGTCATCTTCTCCGTCTGCTCTTCACCGTTACATCCTCACATCACCATGGTGATGTTACGGTCAGTGGTACCATTTCCTGTGGTTCCTTATTTTCCTCATTCATAAGACACACACACACACCTACACACACACACACCTACACACACACACACCTACACACACACACACACCTACACACACACACACACACCTACACACACACACACCTACACACACACACACCTACACACACACACACACACCTACACACACACACACCTACACACACACACACACACACCTACACTTACACACACACCTACACACACACACACACACACACACACACCTACACACACACGCACCTACACACACGCCTACACACACACACACACACCTACACACACACACACCTACACACACACACACACCTACACACACACACACCTACACACACACACACACACACACACACACACACCTACACACACACACACCTACACACACACTTACACACACCTACACACACACTTACACACACCTACACTTACACACACCTACACTTACACACACCTACACACACACACACACACACACACACACACACCTACACACACACACACACACACCTACACACACCTACACACACCTACACTTACACACACACCTACACACACACACACACACACACACACCCCTAGACCCACACCCACACACACCTACACACACACACACACCTACACACACACGCCCACACACGCGTACACACACACCTCTACACCAACACACACACCCCCCTACACCTACACACACACACACCTACACACACACACACACACCTACACACACACACACACACACACACACACACACCTACACTTACACACACCTACACTGACACACACACCTACACACACACACACACACCTACACACACACACACACCTACACACACACACACACACACGCGTACACACACACCTCTACACCAACACACACACCCCCCTACACCTACACACACACACACCTACACACACACACACCTACACCCACACACACACCTACACACACACACACCTACACACACACACACACACACACACACACACACACACCTACACTTACACACACCTACACACACCTACACTTACACACACACCTACACACACACACACACACACACACACACACACACACACACACACACCCCTAGACCCACACCCACACACACCTACACACACACACACACCTACACACACACGCCCACACACGCGTACACACACACCTCTACACCAACACACACACCCCCCTACACCTACACACACACACACCTACACCCACACACACCTCTACACCAACACACACACCCCCCTACACCTACACCCACTCACACACCTACACACACACACACCTACACACACACACACACACACACACACACACACACCTACACTTACACACACCTACACACACCTACACTTACACACACACCTACACACAGGCCATTTCCAGAGAGGTCGTGACCCTTGTGAGTGATGCGAATGCTGAGCTGGAACCCATCAACACTGCTGGTTGGACGAGCATCACATCCTACACACACACACACACTCACACACACACACCAGCTTGTCAGACTGGGTATACATGAATGGCATGGGGTGGGGGTGGAGGTGGAGGTGGGAGTGTAAAGGCAGAGAAAACACAGAAAATGTGTGTTTTCTATGCATACTGTCATCATCAGTTCCTTTTGTAAAGGTGAAAAGCAGATTTTTTCAGTCTGTGTGTGTGTGTGTGTGTGTGTGTGTGTGTGTCCTCACTTCCAGGCTGCAGCTGTTCATTCACACACACTTCCATGCGGTCATGTCAGTGTTTGTTCCTGGACGTGTCTGAAGGTGGACGCAGGAATGCACCAGCATGTTTCTGACCTTTCACCTGTTTCAGGTGATGATGATGATGATGATGATGATGATGATGAGCTGCTTCATCGCTGGGTTTATGACGTCATATTTACCAGACGCTGAATGTCCTCTCTCACTGCAGACACGTTCTGGTGGAACTTTGCAGAAAACCTCTTCCTGCAGAGCTCGGAGAAGGTTTCCTTCGTGCTTCTGGATCCTAGACGGCACACGCTTCACATTTCTCTGCCACACAATCAGAGCAACCAGATCAGGAAAAAGCTGCACTGAAGTTGTGGCGACCAGTTAAAAGTGACGGACATGCAGGTTTATGGGACGTTATTTGATTTAAAACTTCTTTCTGCACCATTTGGATGTTCAGGTAAACTCTGCTGAGCTTGTTTCTAACCCTCTACGTGTGCTGGGAGCAAGCGGCAGGAGCGTGCACGCTGATGTTTGGCTTCTTTTAAAAACAGGATACAGGAATATAAAGTGTGATGTTTAATTCAATCATTTGTTATTCTAGAACCAGAAAACACAGGTGAGGTCTTCCTCATCAGATCATTTCATCTGACTGAAACTGGTTGCTTTGCAAGTGCTTCTCAGTTTGTCTTCTCAGTTTTAATGTGTTAAAATGTAGAATTAAGACGTTTTTTATCAAAGCCGTTTATGTTTCCATGCAGCAGTCAGTAGAAGTAAATTTTACCACTGCTTCAGCCTGCGTTGCTACTAGAAATGTATATTTCCAGGACTTCAGCCAGATGAGAGCCATGAGACGACACACTGCAGGAACATCCAGCCCCCTCTGTGTGTGTTATGAAATCATGGTCTAGACATGGTCCCAGAGTAGCGGCTGGTTTGTTGGATGCACCGAGGGAAGCGGTCCATCCTGCTATCCCTCCCACACCCCTGCTCTGTCTCTGGACCAGGCCCGATGTGGGGCCCTTGTGTCGCCAACAGATGGGACTCTGACAAAAGGTCCGCCAAGCTGGTCTCCTGCACACCCGATTAAACCTCAATAGCAAAGTCAGAAATGATACACTGAGTCTATGGTGATTCAATTAGAGCAGGGCAGCACGGCCGCGGAGCGGGAAACAATGAGAGGACAGTTAGAAAGCCATCTACCTGGTATCAGGAGCCAGACAGACACACTTCCACCGTCACACACACGACGTGATGAAGACGTGCGACTGAGGAGGTAAATGAAGGAGGAATCAGCAGAGCTTTGTGTTCAGGAGTCATGTGCACAGTTTGATCAGACACCAAGTCAGCCGTTCTGCAAGCAGACATGAGAAGAGACACGGGGCCCCCAGGGGCCAGCCCTCCCTCCCAGATTTATTATTTTTTTTAAAGTATTTTAATAACAATTATTTTTAGTCTAAACAATTTTTTATTGCAGTCAGTAAACATTTTAAAATCAAACACGAAAGAAAAGTGAAAATGAAAATAAGTGCTGTGTTGTTTCCCACCAAGACGTCAACACAACGTGGCGACAAGAACTTCCACGATGCGACATCTTTTTTCAGCACAGGACCAGAGTCTTTCAGTTCCCTGCTTATCTGCAGGTTCGGCAGGAAATCAGAGGATCAGGAGGAGGGACGAACAGGGAGACCCAGGTCATGGAATGACCCGGGTCAGAGGGAAGGTATCTGTGTGAAATGTGATCCATGGTGCTGAACGTGTTTTTCATAAAACCACCGATTATCTGCTGAGATCACAAGTTTACAAGTCATACACTTTCTGTCATGGTATTTTATGTTTAATCTGCATGGATGTGGAATAAATGGTCAACTAAAAGTTGTCTTATTATAAATATATATATATATATAATTTCTCTCTTTTGTGTGAGGACTGAGGAGAGATTATATTTACCTGGCTTCAGACGGGTGAATGAGGACCTTCATGAGACACTGGTATAACAGAGCAACACAGAGGGTCGTATTTAACCCACGTTCAGAAAATACTTGGTGACTATATAATAATAATAATAATAATAATACATAACCCCTGCAAAGGAAAACCCTACTAAATAACTAACTGAATACTTAAATAAGTATAAATAATTTCATTTAGCTTAAATTAATAAATTGGTTTCAGTATTACCCAAAATGATCAAATACATAATTATTGAAATTATTATAACTATTCTGGTGCTAGTTTGAGTTTGTGATGTCACTATATTTATAAATAAAACACAGCAAGCAAGTTATTTTTTAAACAATAGAATCTGAGTAGATGTGGATTTCATTGCTTTTCAGTCTCTGGCCAAAGACTTTTATTGCTTAATGCGACCAGTAATCCAGCCGGCTGGATGATGGCCGAAGCAAGAAAACACAGAATCCATCAACAACGTTTCCTCAGGAAAACCATGAAATGAGTGTAAATGTTACAGTTTCATTCTGTTCATTCTGTCATTCAGCCTGCAGGCAAATAAAACGGCTCTGTGTTTATATTAACCTTTATTCCCCTCCATGGGGGGACTGGACTCCTGGTTCTGGTTCTACTGGAGGTTCTACGACCTGGTTCTGGTTCTACAGGAGGTTCTACGTCCTGGTTCTGGTTCTACAGGAGGTTTTATGTCTGGTTCTGGTTCTACTGGAGGTTCTACGACCTGGTTCTGGTTCTACAGGAGGTTTTAAGTCTGGTTCTGGTTCTACAGGAGGTTTTATGTCTGGTTCTGGTTCTACAGGAGGTTTTACGTCCTGGTTCTGGTTCTACAGGAGGTTCTACGTCCTGGTTCTGGTTATACAGGAGGTTTTACGTCCTGGTTCTGGTTCTACAGGAGGTTTTATGTCTGGTTCTGGTTCTACAGGAGGTTTTACGTCCTGGTTCTGGTTCTACAGGAGGTTTTACGTCCTGGTTCTGGTTCTACAGGAGGTTCTACGTCCTGGTTCTGGTTCTAAGGGAGGTTTTACGTCCTGGTTCTGGTTCTACAGGAGGTTTTATGTCTGGTTCTGGTTCTACAGGAGGTTCTACGTCCTGGTTCTGGTTCTACAGGAGGTTTTACGTCCTGGTTCTGGTTCTACAGGAGGTTTTACGTCCTGGTTCTGGTTCTACAGGAGGTTCTACGTCCTGGTTCTGGTTCTACAGGAGGTTTTACGTCCTGGTTCTGGTTCTACAGGAGGTTCTACGTCCTGGTTCTGGTTCTACAGGAGGTTTTACGTCCTGGTTCTGGTTCTACAGGAGGTTTTACGACCTGGTTCTGGTTCTACAGGAGGTTCTACGTCCTGGTTCTGGTTCTACAGGAGGTTTTACGTCCTGGTTCTGGTTCTACAGGAGGTTTTACGACCTGGTTCTGGTTCTACAGGAGGTTCTACGTCCTGGTTCTGGTTCTACAGGAGGTTTTATGTCTGGTTCTGGTTCTACAGGAGGTTCTACGTCCTGGTTCTGGTTCTACAGGAGGTTTTATGTCTGGTTCTGGTTCTACAGGAGGTTTTACGTCCTGGTTCTGGTTCCACAGGAGGTTTTACGTCCTGGTTCTGGTTCTACAGGAGGTTTTATGTCTGGTTCTGGTTCTACAGGAGGTTCTACGTCCTGGTTCTGGTTCTACAGGAGGTTTTACGTCCTGGTTCTGGTTCTACAGGAGGTTTTACGTCCTGGTTCTGGTTCTACAGGAGGTTCTACGTCCTGGTTCTGGTTCTACAGGAGGTTTTACTACCTGGTTCTGGTTCTACAGGAGGTTCTACGTCCTGGTTCTGGTTCTACAGGAGGTTTTACGTCCTGGTCCTGGTTCTACAGGAGGTTTTACGACCTGGTTCTGGTTCTACAGGAGGTTTTACGTCCTGGTTCTGGTTCTACAGGAGGTTTTACGTCCTGGTTCTGGTTCTACAGGAGGTTTTACGTCCTGGTTCTGGTTCTACAGGAGGTTCTACGTCCTGGTTCTGGTTCTACAGGAGGTTTTATGTCTGGTTCTGGTTCTACAGGAGGTTCTACGTCCTGGTTCTGGTTCTACAGGAGGTTTTATGTCTGGTTCTGGTTCTACAGGAGGTTTTACGTCCTGGTTCTGGTTCTACAGGAGGTTCTACGTCCTGGTTCTGGTTCTACAGGAGGTTTTACGTCCTGGTTCTGGTTCTACAGGAGGTTCTACGTCCTGGTTCTGGTTCTACAGGAGGTTTTATGTCTGGTTCTGGTTCTACAGGAGGTTCTACGTCCTGGTTCTGGTTCTACAGGAGGTTTTATGTCTGGTTCTGGTTCTACAGGAGGTTCTACGTCCTGGTTCTGGTTCTACAGGAGGTTTTACGTCCTGGTTCTGGTTCTACAGGAGGTTCTACGTCCTGGTTCTGGTTCTACAGGAGGTTTTATGTCTGGTTCTGGTTCTACAGGAGGTTCTATGTCCTGGTTCTGGTTCTACAGGAGGTTTTATGTCTGGTTCTGGTTCTACAGGAGGTTCTACGTCCTTTGTTCTGGTTCTACAGGAGGTTTTACGTCCTGGTTCTGGCTCTACAGGAGGTTTTATGTCTGGTTCTGGTTCTACAGGAGGTTCTACGTCCTGGTTCTGGTTCTACAGGAGGTTTTACGTCCTGGTTCTGGCTCTACAGGAGGTTTTATGTCTGGTTCTGGTTCTACAGGAGGTTCTATGTCCTGGTTCTGGTTCTACAGGAGGTTTTATGTCTGGTTCTGGTTCTACAGGAGGTTCTACGTCCTTTGTTCTGGTTCTACAGGAGGTTTTACGTCCTGGTTCTGGCTCTACAGGAGGTTTTATGTCTGGTTCTGGTTCTACAGGAGGTTCTACGTCCTGGTTCTGGTTCTACAGGAGGTTTTACGTCCTGGTTCTGGCTCTACAGGAGGTTTTATGTCTGGTTCTGGTTCTACAGGAGGTTCTACGTCCTGGTTCTGGTTCTACAGGAGGTTTTATGTCTGGTTCTGGTTCTACAGGAGGTTTTACGTCCTGGTTCTGGTTCTACAGGAGGTTCTACGTCCTGGTTCTGGTTATACAGGAGGTTTTACGTCCTGGTTCTGGTTCTACAGGAGGTTTTATGTCTGGTTCTGGTTCTACTGGAGGTTCTACGTCCTGGTTCTGGTTCTACAGGAGGTTTTATGTCTGGTTCTGGTTCTACAGGAGGTTTTACGTCCTGGTTCTGGTTCTACAGGAGGTTTTACGTCCTGGTTCTGGTTCTACAGGAGGTTTTACGTCCTGGTTCTGGTTCTACAGGAGGTTCTACGTCCTGGTTCTGGTTCTACAGGAGGTTTTATGTCTGGTTCTGGTTCTACAGGAGGTTCTACGTCCTGGTTCTGGTTCTACAGGAGGTTTTATGTCTGGTTCTGGTTCTACAGGAGGTTCTACGTCCTGGTTCTGGTTCTACAGGAGGTTTTACGTCCTGGTTCTGGTTCTACAGGAGGTTCTACGTCCTGGTTCTGGTTCTACAGGAGGTTTTATGTCTGGTTCTGGTTCTACAGGAGGTTCTATGTCCTGGTTCTGGTTCTACAGGAGGTTTTATGTCTGGTTCTGGTTCTACAGGAGGTTCTACGTCCTTTGTTCTGGTTCTACAGGAGGTTTTACGTCCTGGTTCTGGCTCTACAGGAGGTTTTATGTCTGGTTCTGGTTCTACAGGAGGTTCTACGTCCTGGTTCTGGTTCTACAGGAGGTTTTACGTCCTGGTTCTGGCTCTACAGGAGGTTTTATGTCTGGTTCTGGTTCTACAGGAGGTTCTACGTCCTTTGTTCTGGTTCTACAGGAGGTTTTACGTCCTGGTTCTGGCTCTACAGGAGGTTTTATGTCTGGTTCTGGTTCTACAGGAGGTTTTACGTCCTGGTTCTGGTTCTACAGGAGGTTTTACGTCCTGGTTCTGGCTCTACAGGAGGTTTTATGTCTGGTTCTGGTTCTGCTGGAGGTAGATTATGTTATGGTTCTACTTCTAGGTTATGGTTATATTGAAGGTTTTTATTCCTGAGTCTGGTTCTGATGGAGGATCAAATCCATTCCGCTGGTTTCCTGAACTGGTTTACATGAACTGGTTTAAATGAACTGGTTTACATGAACTGGGTTGTATGAACTGGTTTAAATGAAGTGGTTTACATGAACTGGTTTAAATGAACTGGTTTACATGAACTGGTTTAAATGAACTGGTTTACATGAACTGGTTCACATGAACTGGTTTAAATGAACTGGTTTATCTGAACTAGTTTACATGACATGGTTTAAATGAACTGGTTTAAATTAACTGGTTTATATGAACTGGTTTACATGAACTGGTTTAAATGAACTGGTTTACATTAACTGGTTTAAATGAACTGGTTTACATGAACTGGGTTATATGAACTGGTTTAAATGAACTGGTTTTATTGAACTGGTTTACATGAACTGGTTTAAATGAACTGGTTTACATGAACTGGTTTACATGTACTGGTTTATATGAACTGGTTCACATGAACTGGTTCACATGAACTGGTTTATGTGAACTGGTTTAAATGAACTGGTTTACATGAACTGGTTTAAATGAACTTGTTTAAATTAACTGGTTTATATGAACTGGTTTACATGAACTGGTTTAAATTAACTGGTTTAAATTAACTGGTTCATTGTCATGATTTGGGTTTTTCCCTTTGCTTTGTTTTCAGGGTTCCTGTTTTATTTTGTAGTTTTCCTGTTTAGTTCCCTCGGTTCTTGTTTAGCTTCATTGATTTCCTGTTATTGAGTTCACCTGGTTTCATTTTGTTAATTACTTCACCTGTTTGGCTTTCCTGGGTATTTATACTACTCAGGTTCACTCCTTGTTGCTGGATCATTGTGTACCTCTGTTAGTTTGTCTTTTCTTAGTTTCCGGGGTTAAAAATAAATCAGTCTAGAACCTGCATCCCTGTTCCGTCTTCTCTGCGTTTGGGTCCACTCCCTCAACATCTCCACTGCCTGCCGTGACATTTATATGAACTGGTTTACATGAACTGGTTTACATGAACTGGTTTAAATTAACTGGTTTATATGAACTGGTTTACATGAACTGGTTTAAATGAACTGGTTTATCTGAACTAGTTCACATGAAATGGTTTACATGAACTGCTTGACATGAACTGGTTTATATGAACTGGTTTACATTAACTGGTTTAAATGAACTGGTTTACATGAACTGGGTTATATGAACTGGTTTACATGAACTGGTTTACATGAACTGGTTTATATGAACTGGTTCACATGAACTGGTTTATGTGAACTGGTTTAAATGAACTGGTTTACATGAACTGGTTTATATGAACTGGTTTCATTGAACTGGTTTATAAGAACTGGTTCACATGAACTGGTTTATATGAACTGGTTTACATGAACTGGTTTATATGGTATAAACTGGACTGATGTGGATTTGTTTCATGCGGATCACACTGTAAAGCTGATGTCTGTAAAGTGACGATGTTGTCAATCAGAGTTCCAAAATCAAAACTTAAATAATTTAATTTTATTGATTCTGTAGTTTGATAAAACAAATACCTGAAAATGTATTTTTGACAAAAGAAATGAAGAAATGTGCCTGAACCAAAATGAGACGGATGTTGCAGCAACGAGCAGAGTGACAGGCAGACTGATGGATCCGCTGACTAGCCAGTTAACCAATAGACTGATTTACCTCCTCGCAGAGGGACTAACCCACTGAGTCGCCCAGGGCAGCGAGGAGCGGGGTTCAGCTGTGTGTTTAACAGTGTGTGTGTGAACATGTGTGTGTAAGACAAGGGGCTTGAATTTGATAGGACAGACAAGCGGCTGTCTGTGATTAAGAATAAATAAGCCAATAAATATTCAATCAGGACAAAAGGAGGCATGATTAAAAGGAGTGTGAGGCTGAGATGTGGCGAGGTCAGCCTCAGCCTGGCTTGGGAAGTGTATGGAAGACAGAAATCACACAACAAATCTCTTTTTGATGTCCCCATCTGAGAACGATGCACTACATAATGATGTGAGAATGACAGGCAAACGTTGCGTCATCAAAACGCCATAATGCATCAAAGATTTGACCATGTTCAAAGCCTTTTAGCACAAATGGGAACATCATTACCCTTAACAAATGGCTCTCATGCACGCAGACCATCATTTACATACATGCACATTTAAAGGCGAGACTCAGGCTTGCAGAGAAAGAGGGAGGATATTCCTGTACCAAAAGATCAAGTTTTTATCACCTTTAACAGCACTTCAGATGATGTTTACAACTAAATTTATCTCTCCTCAGCTTTCATTGCTGTTTGTTAATAATGAGCCTGAAAATGATTTTCAGCAGGCAATCACGAGTCAATACATTCATCCTTTTTTTTCCTAAGACAGATGATATCCTGTTTTCACAATGTCCATGATGCTGCATACGTTTATGCCTTTTACATGCTTTGTAGGAAGAATTTATTTTATTATCTGACATGGATATAAACATAGCGTCCTCCAGGGCCCAGGATGTCCATAAAAAACATTTCAACAATAGATCCATCTTAATCCAATCCAATCCAATCCAGTTTATTTATAAAGCACCGTTAAAAACAACAAAGTTGACCAAAGTGCTGTACAGAAGAAACAATAAAACATACATATTTCCATCATAATGGGGCATCAGCACATTGTTAATAGTAAAACAACCCTTTAAATTAGTCAAACGCCAAAGAGAAAAAATGAGTCTTCAGACAAGACTTAAAAACAAGAAGCGATTCAGCCTGTCTAATGTACAGGGGCAGCTTATTCCACAACTTGGGACCAATAACAGAAAAAGCTCGGTCACCTCTCAGTTTATGCTTTGTCTTAGGAACCACAAGCAGAAGTTGATCTGTGGACCTCAGAGAGCGTGTAGGGGAATACCTCACCAGCAGGTCTGACAGGTAGCGAGGGGCCAGACCGTTCAGGCATTTAAAAACAAATAAAAGAATCTTAAAATCAATTCTGTAACGGACAGGGAGCCAGTGAAGGGAAGACAAAATTGGTGAAACATGGTCAGACTTTCGAGATCCAGTTAAAAGACGCGCTGCAGAGTTCTGCACCAGCTGCAGCTGTGCGAGAGAGGACTGACTGATCCCACAGTACAGGGCGTTACAATAATCAAGCCGTGTAGTTACAAAAGCATGGATCAAAATTTCAAAATCATGTCTTGAGAGTGAGGACCTTATTTTTGCAAGCTGTCTCAGGTGGAAAAAACTTGCTTTCACCACAGCACTAATTTGTTTGTCCAATTTAAGTTCCTGATCCATTTTCACACCAAGATTGCAGACAGTAGGCTTAACAAACTGTGACAAGGATCCAAGGTTAACTGAGACAGCATCACCAACACTGCTAGGTCCAAGAAGAAGAACCTCTGTTTTTTTATCATTAAAATGCAAAAAATTTATTGACATCCACATTTTAATTTCATCAGTGCACTTTAAGAGTTCAGTGGCACTGAAGCTTTCTTGACGTTTGAGGGGAATGTAAATTTGGCTATCATCAGCATAAAGATGAAAAGACACACCAAGCCTTCGGAGAATAGACCCCAGCGGCAACAGATACAATGAAAAAAGGTGCGGACCAAGGATTGATCTGAAAGTGTAACTAAATCCCAATAATAACATTTTGAGTTAAAAGCTAACAGACAGACAGACAACCCCATGCTGCTGAATACATGACTCTGCCTCGGTGGAGGTAATCCAGCCATACATATTGTTAGGTTAACGCTTGATTCTTTATAGGAAGCCCCTCCATCCTGCCAGATTTTCACCTTTTAATTATTGTATGAGATCATTAAAACAAAGAAAAACTGCAAAATCTTTTGGACAAAAATGTCCCTGTTTCAAAAAATAAAGACGTAACAAAAAAACAACTAAAAAAAAACTGCTACAAACTTTACAGGTGGAAAAAATTTTCAGGATCAAAATATTCAGTTGCTGAAGTTTTTATAAAGTTCCAATATGTCAAAGATGAACTGAAATACCAACTTTATATTATTATTATTATTATTATTATTATTATTATTATTATTATTATTAATAATAATAATAATAATAATAATAATAATTAACTGAACTAAAACTGAACTAAAATACCAACTATGTATTATTATTATTATTATTATTATTATTATTATTATTATTATTATTATTATTAATAATAATAATAATAATAATAATAATAATAATAATAATAATAATAATTTAAAAAAGCATCTACTTCCAATAAACTGCTAAAACGGTCGCATTGTTTTATAAGCAACTTCTGGTCAAAACTTTTAAAGATTGAACAATTATCATATTGTGCCAGTTTGCTGCTCCCTGTCATGAACAATAAAAATAGAAAAAAAAATTCCTTTGATTGTTTTCTGTTTGTTTTTTGTTTTGTAATTTTCTCTGTGTCTGAAATTTGGATGCAGAATTTGTATTTTGTGGCTTCAGATTCAAAATCTGCTTTTTAACTCACCTGGGCAATAAAAATGTGATTTTTTCTTTTGTTCTATAACTATTACAAACTCTCATCATGCATTCTGTGTTTTAAGATTTCATTTTGGAGAAAAATAAATAAATTTGTTATTTTTCTGTTTAGATGTTCAACACAAACCCAGGAATTTCCTGGTTTTAAGCTTTTCATCATTTCATTCGTTTATTGACCTGAAACTGGTTTTTAGACGTGCACTCTGTGAGGTAAGAACGAAAAACAAGGCTGTAAACTCCGAGTGCTCTTACATAAAAGAATGAACAGCCAAGTGGATGAAGTCACTGTCCTGGCAGTGTGTGTGGAAGTGGGCTTTCTTGTCTTTCATGACTTGTGAGGGAAGTGATGCCTGCAGGTAAAATAAGATGCTGGACAGCAAGAGTCTGATCACATGCTTCTGTTCTGTCAATGAGGGAAGTGATGCAGATACACAGAGAGCAGCAGGAAGGCATTCCTTATTCCACTATGTGTGTGTGTTTGTGTGTGTGTGATGAGGATCTATGCTCATGGCTGATGTGCATTAGTCAAATACACTCTGCAGAGTGGGAATATTGGCAGGGCTGAGCCAATAGGACAGCGAGGCAGACAGTAAGATGTATGTACTACACCGCCACGCAAACACACCGTAATGGATTGCACCGTGTCTGTATCGGGTGTTTCAGCAAATGTTCAGTCATGTATTGTGAAGAGGGATATTAGCTGACTTTATCTGTCTCTCTCAGATGAATGCTGGACCTTTTCTTTTTCGTGCACTTTTGCTTTTTCTTCTCTGCATATGGAACATTTAGTGTGTGGCCACACGTGCAGGCATGCTGTAATGAATGATTTGTGACATGTGCTGTTTGTCTGGTATTCCAGGCACGTCAGGCCTGCTTAGCATTGGCCCAGCCCCTATAGAGATGGCTTATCGCTGAAGGTACATATGGAAGAACAGTTTGCCTACGCAGAGTCTCCTACCACCCCTTGCCAGAGAGAGAGAGAGCTGGAAAGAAATCCTTATCAGATAGCGCTCATCTTCCCCTCTATTCTCTTCCGCCCTCCCTCTTTTCTCCTTCCACTCTCTATCTGCCTCGTCTTGGAGATATGCTAATCGCTGTGTAAGTATATCCTGTCAAATAATTACCATATATTAAGCTCTACTCATCTTGGCATAATTTCCCCCTCTGCATAATCTTATTTGGGCTTCTTCCTTCATAAAAAGCAGTGAACAGAGGAGACTTACCTGAGGCAAGTTAACCAAGTTAATCTCCATTGATTAAATATCTCATGCTCATCAATGTGTTAAAGAAATGTATGAAGTACTGTAGCAAGACGGAGGCATGTGTGGTCAGTGCTTAAAGAACAGCTTTATTCATGGAACACTATATTTCCATGGACTAAAACTTTGGAGGTAATCACATGGAATGATCCAGTCTGATTGTCTCATACAATCAATTAATTAATAAAGTCTAGTCAGGAACACTGGGTTAACTAACAGAATCTAGTCAGTAACACTGGGTTAACTAACACAGTCTAGTCAGGAACACTGGGTTAACTAACAGAATCTAGTCAGGAACTCTGGGTTAACTAACACAGTCTAGTCAGGAACTCTGGGTTAACTAACAGAGTCTAGTCAGGAACACTGGGTTAACTACCACAGTCTAGTCAGGAACTCTGGGTTAACTAACAGAATCTAGTCAGGAACTCTGGGTTAACTAACACAGTCTAGTCAGGAACACTGGGTTAACTAACATAGTATAGTCAGGAACTCTGGGTTAACTAACACAGTCTAGTCAGAAACACTGGGTTAACTAACAGAATCTAGTCAGGAACTCTGGGTTAACTAACACAGTCTAGTCAGGAACTCTGGGTTAACTAACAGAGTCTAGTCAGGAACACTGGGTTAACTACCACAGTCTAGTCAGGAACTCTGGGTTAACTAACAGAGTCTAGTCAGGAACTCTGGGTTAACTAACACAGTCTAGTCAGGAACTCTGGGTTAACTAACAGAATGTAGTCACACAGTCTAGTCAGGAACACTGGGTTAACTGACACAGTCCAGTTAGGAACTCTGGGTTAACTAACAGAATCTAGTCAGGAACACTGGGTTAACTAACACAGTCTAGTCAGGAACTCTGGGTTAACTAACACAGTCTAGTCAGGAACTCTGGGTTAACTAACAGAATGTAGTCACACAGTCTAGTCAGGAACACTGGGTTAACTGACACAGTCCAGTTAGGAACTCTGGGTTAACTGACAGAATCTAGTCAGGAACACTGGGTTAACTAACACATTCTAGTCAGGAACACTGGGTTAACTAACACAGTCCAGTTAGGAACTCTGGGTTAACTAACACAGTCTAGTCAGGAACTCTGGGATAACTAACAGAATCTAGTCAGGAACACTGGGTTAACTAACACAGTCGAGTCGGGAACACTGGGTTAACTAACACAGTCCAGTTAAGAACTCTGGGTTAACTAACACAGTCTACTCAGGAACTCTGGGTTAACTAACACAGTCTAGTAAGGAACTCTGGGTTAACTGACAGAATCTAGTCAGGAACTCTGGGTTAACTTAAAGAATCTAGTCAGGAACTCTGGGTTAACTAACACAGTCTAGTTAGAAACTCTGGGTTAACTAACAGAATCTAGTCAGGAACACTGGGTTAACTAAGACAGTCTACTCAGGAACTCTGGGTTAACTAACACAGTCTAGTAAGGAACTCTGGGTTAACTGACAGAATCTAGTCAGGAACACTGGGTTAACTAACACAGTCTACTCAGGAACTCTGGGTTAACTAACACAGTCTAGTCAGGAACACTGGGTTAACTAACACAGTCTAGTCAGGAACTCTGGGTTAACTGACAGAATCTAGTCAGGAACTCTGGGTTAACTTAAAGAATCTAGTCAGGAAATCTGGGTTAACTAACAGAGTCTAGTCAGGAACTCTGGGTTAACTAACAGAATCTAGTCAGGAACTCTGGGTTAACTAACACAGTCTAGTTAGAAACTCTGGGTTAACTAACAGAATCTAGTCAGGAACTCTGGGTTAACTAACACAGTCCAGTTGGGAACTCTGGGTTAACTAACAGAATGTAGTCACACAGTCTAGTCAGGAACACTGGGTTAACTAACAGAATCTAGTCAGGAACACTGGGTTAACTAACACAGTCTAGTCCGGAACTCTGGGTCAACTAACAGAATCTAGTCAGGAACTCTGGGTTAACTAACACAGTCTAGTCAGGAACTCTGGGTTAACTAACAGAGTCTAGTCAGGAACACTGGGTTAACTACCACAGTCTAGTCAGGAACTCTGGGTTAACTAACACAGTCTAGTCAGGAACACTGGGTTAACTAACAGAATCTAGTCAGGAACTCTGGGTTAACTAACACAGTCTAGTCAGGAACTCTGGGTTAACTAACAGAGTCTAGTCAGGAACACTGGGTTAACTACCACAGTCTAGTCAGGAACTCTGGGTTAACTAACACAGTCTAGTCAGGAACTCTGGGTTAACTAACACAGTCTAGTCAGGAACACTGGGTTAACTAACACAGTCTAGTCAGGAACTCTGGGTTAACTAACATAGTCTAGTCAGGAACTCTGGGTTAACTAACACAGTCTAGTCAGGAACTCTGGGTTAACTAACACAGTCTAGTCAGGAACTCTGGGTTAACTAACAGAGTCTAGTCAGGAACACTGGGTTAACTACCACAGTCTAGTCAGGAACTCTGGGTTAACTAACACAGTCTAGTCAGGAACACTGGGTTAACTAACAGAATCTAGTCAGGAACTCTGGGTTAACTAACACAGTCTAGTCAGGAACTCTGGGTTAACTAACAGAGTCTAGTCAGGAACACTGGGTTAACTACCACAGTCTAGTCAGGAACTCTGGGTTAACTAACACAGTCTAGTCAGGAACTCTGGGTTAACTAACACAGTCTAGTCAGGAACACTGGGCTAACTAACACAGTCTAGTCAGGAACTCTGGGTTAACTAACATAGTCTAGTCAGGAACTCTGGGTTAACTAACACAGTCTAGTCAGAAACACTGGGTTAACTAACAGAATCTAGTCAGGAACTCTGGGTTAACTAACACAGTCTAGTCAGGAACTCTGGGTTAACTAACAGAATCTAGTCAGGAACACTGGGTTAACTAACACAGTCCAGTTAGGAACTCTGGGTTAACTAACAGAATCTAGTCAGGAACACTGGGTTAACTGACACAGTCCAGTTAGGAACTCTGGGTTAACTAACAGAATCTAGTCAGGAACTCTGGGTTAACTAACACAGTCTAGTCAGGAACTCTGGGTTAACTAACAGAGTCTAGTCAGGAACACTGGGTTAACTACCACAGTCTAGTCAGGAACTCTGGGTTAACTAACACAGTCTAGTCAGGAACTCTGGGTTAACTAACACAGTCTAGTCAGGAACACTGGGTTAACTAACACAGTCTAGTCAGGAACTCTGGGTTAACTAACATAGTCTAGTCAGGAACTCTGGGTTAACTAACACAGTCTAGTCAGAAACACTGGGTTAACTAACAGAATCTAGTCAGGAACTCTGGGTTAACTAACACAGTCTAGTCAGGAACTCTGGGTTAACTAACAGAATCTAGTCAGGAACACTGGGTTAACTAACACAGTCCAGTTAGGAACTCTGGGTTAACTAACAGAATCTAGTCAGGAACACTGGGTTAACTGACACAGTCCAGCTAGGAACTCTGGGTTAACTAACAGAATCTAGTCAGGAACACTGGGTTAACTAACACAGTCTAGTCAGGAACTCTGGGTTAACTAACAGAATGTAGTCACACAGTCTAGTCAGGAACACTGGGTTAACTGACACAGTCCAGTTAGGAACTCTGGGTTAACTAACAGAATCTAGTCAGGAACACTGGGTTAACTAAAACATTCTAGTCAGGAACACTGGGTTAACTAACACAGTCCAGTTAGGAACTCTGGGTTAACTAACACAGTCTAGTCAGGAACTCTGGGTTAACTAACAGAATCTAGTCAGGAACACTGGGTTAACTAACACAGTCGAGTCGGGAACACTGGGTTAACTAACACAGTCCAGTTAAGAACTCTGGGTTAACTAACACAGTCTAGTCAGGAACTCTGGGTGAACTAACACAGTCCAGTCAGGAACACTGGGTTAACTAACACAGTCTAGTCAGGAACACTGGGTTAACTAACAGAATCTAGTTAGGAACACTGGCTTAACTAACACAGTCTAGTCAGGAACTCTGGGTTAACTAACAGAATCTAGTCAGGAACACTGGGTTAACTAAGACAGTCTACTCAGGAACTCTGGGTTAACTAACACAGTCTAGTAAGGAACTCTGGGTTAACAGACAGAATCTAGTCAGGAACTCTGGGTTAACTTAAAGAATCTAGTCAGGAACTCTGGGTTAACTAACACAGTCTAGTCAGGAACTCTGGGTTAACTAACATAGTCTAGTCAGGAACTCTGGGTTAACTAACACAGTCTAGTCAGAAACACTGGGTTAACTAACAGAATTTAGTCAGGAACTCTGGGTTAACTAACACACTCTAGTCAGGAACTCTGGGTTAACTAACAGAGTCTAGTCAGGAACACTGGGTTAACTAACACAGTCTAGTCAGGAACTCTGGGTTAACTAACACAGTCTAGTCAGGAACTCTGGGTTAACTAACAGAATGTAGTCACACAGTCTAGTCAGGAACACTGGGTTAACTGACACAGTCCAGTTAGGAACTCTCGGTTAACTAACAGAATCTAGTCACACAGTCTAGTCAGGAACACTGGGTTAACTGACACAGTCCAGTTAGGAACTCTGGGTTAACTAACAGAATCTAGTCAGGAACACTGGGTTAACTAACACAGTCTAGTCAGGAACTCTGGGTTAACTAACACAGTCTAGTCAGGAACTCTGGGTTAACTAACAGAATGTAGTCACACAGTCTAGTCAGGAACACTGGGTTAACTGACACAGTCCAGTTAGGAACTCTGGGTTAACTAACACAGTCCAGTTAGGAACTCTGGGTTAACTAACACAGTCTAGTCAGGAACTCTGGGTTAACTAACAGAATCTAGTCAGGAACACTGGGTTAACTAACACAGTCGAGTCGGGAACTCTGGGTTAACTAACAGAATCTAGTCAGGAACACTGGGTTAACTAAAACATTCTAGTCAGGAACACTGGGTTAACTAACACAGTCCAGTTAGGAACTCTGGGTTAACTAACACAGTCTAGTCAGGAACTCTGGGTTAACTAACAGAATCTAGTCAGGAACACTGGGTTAACTAACACAGTCGAGTCGGGAACACTGGGTTAACTAACACAGTCCAGTTAAGAACTCTGGGTTAACTAACACAGTCTAGTCAGGAACTCTGGGTGAACTAACACAGTCCAGTCAGGAACACTGGGTTAACTAACACAGTCTAGTCAGGAACACTGGGTTAACTAACAGAATCTAGTTAGGAACACTGGCTTAACTAACACAGTCTAGTCAGGAACTCTGGGTTAACTAACAGAATCTAGTCAGGAACACTGGGTTAACTAAGACAGTCTACTCAGGAACTCTGGGTTAACTAACAGAATCTAGTCAGGAACACTGGGTTAACTAAGACAGTCTACTCAGGAACTCTGGGTTAACTAACACAGTCTAGTAAGGAACTCTGGGTTAACTGACAGAATCTAGTCAGGAACTCTGGGTTAACTTAAAGAATCTAGTCAGGAACTCTGGGTTAACTAACACAGTCTAGTTAGAAACTCTGGGTTAACTAACAGAATCTAGTCAGGAACACTGGGTTAACTAAGACAGTCTACTCAGGAACTCTGGGTCAACTAACACAGTCTAGTAAGGAACTCTGGGTTAACTGACAGAATCTAGTCAGGAACACTGGGTTAACTAACACAGTCTACTCAGGAACTCTGGGTTAATTTACAGAATCTAGTCAGGAACACTGGGTTAACTAACACAGTCTAGTCAGGAACTCTGGGTTAACTAAAACATTCTAGTCAGGAACACTGGGTTAACTAACACAGTCCAGTTAGGAACTCTGGGTTAACTAACACAGTCTAGTCAGGAACTCTGGGTTAACTAACAGAATCTAGTCAGGAACACTGGGTTAACTAACACAGTCGAGTCGGGAACACTGGGTTAACTAACACAGTCCAGTTAAGAACTCTGGGTTAACTAACACAGTCTAGTCAGGAACTCTGGGTGAACTAACACAGTCTAGTCAGGAACTCTGGGTTAACTAACAGAATCTAGTCAGGAACACTGGGTTAACTAACACAGTCGAGTCGGGAACTCTGGGTTAACTAACAGAATCTAGTCAGGAACACTGGGTTAACTAAAACATTCTAGTCAGGAACACTGGGTTAACTAACACAGTCCAGTTAGGAACTCTGGGTTAACTAACACAGTCTAGTCAGGAACTCTGGGTTAACTAACAGAATCTAGTCAGGAACACTGGGTTAACTAACACAGTCGAGTCGGGAACACTGGGTTAACTAACACAGTCCAGTTAAGAACTCTGGGTTAACTAACACAGTCTAGTCAGGAACTCTGGGTGAACTAACACAGTCCAGTCAGGAACACTGGGTTAACTAACACAGTCTAGTCAGGAACACTGGGTTAACTAACAGAATCTAGTTAGGAACACTGGCTTAACTAACACAGTCTAGTCAGGAACTCTGGGTTAACTAACAGAATCTAGTCAGGAACACTGGGTTAACTAAGACAGTCTACTCAGGAACTCTGGGTTAACTAACAGAATCTAGTCAGGAACACTGGGTTAACTAAGACAGTCTACTCAGGAACTCTGGGTTAACTAACACAGTCTAGTAAGGAACTCTGGGTTAACTGACAGAATCTAGTCAGGAACTCTGGGTTAACTTAAAGAATCTAGTCAGGAACTCTGGGTTAACTAACACAGTCTAGTTAGAAACTCTGGGTTAACTAACAGAATCTAGTCAGGAACACTGGGTTAACTAAGACAGTCTACTCAGGAACTCTGGGTCAACTAACACAGTCTAGTAAGGAACTCTGGGTTAACTGACAGAATCTAGTCAGGAACACTGGGTTAACTAACACAGTCTACTCAGGAACTCTGGGTTAATTTACAGAATCTAGTCAGGAACACTGGGTTAACTAACACAGTCTAGTCAGGAACTCTGGGTTAACTAAAACATTCTAGTCAGGAACACTGGGTTAACTAACACAGTCCAGTTAGGAACTCTGGGTTAACTAACACAGTCTAGTCAGGAACTCTGGGTTAACTAACAGAATCTAGTCAGGAACACTGGGTTAACTAACACAGTCGAGTCGGGAACACTGGGTTAACTAACACAGTCCAGTTAAGAACTCTGGGTTAACTAACACAGTCTAGTCAGGAACTCTGGGTGAACTAACACAGTCCAGTCAGGAACACTGGGTTAACTAACACAGTCTAGTCAGGAACACTGGGTTAACTAACAGAATCTAGTTAGGAACACTGGCTTAACTAACACAGTCTAGTCAGGAACTCTGGGTTAACTAACAGAATCTAGTCAGGAACACTGGGTTAACTAAGACAGTCTACTCAGGAACTCTGGGTTAACTAACACAGTCTAGTAAGGAACTCTGGGTTAACTGACAGAATCTAGTCATGAACTCTGGGTTAACTTAAAGAATCTAGTCAGGAACTCTGGGTTAACTAACACAGTCTAGTCAGGAACTCTGGGTTAACTAACACAGTCTAGTCAGAAACACTGGGTTAACTAACAGAATCTAGTCAGGAACTCTGGGTTAACTAACACACTCTAGTCAGGAACTCTGGGTTAACTAACAGAGTCTAGTCAGGAACACTGGGTTAACTAACACAGTCTAGTCAGGAACTCTGGGTTAACTAACACAGTCTAGTCAGGAACTCTGGGTTAACTAACAGAATGTAGTCACACAGTCTAGTCAGGAACACTGGGTTAACTGACACAGTCCAGTTAGGAACTCTGGGTTAACTAACAGAATGTAGTCACACAGTCTAGTCAGGAACACTGGGTTAACTGACACAGTCCAGTTAGGAACTCTGGGTTAACTAACAGAATCTAGTCAGGAACACTGGGTTAACTAACACAGTCTAGTCAGGAACTCTGGGTTAACTAACACAGTCTAGTCAGGAACTCTGGGTTAACTAACAGAATGTAGTCACACAGTCTAGTCAGGAACACTGGGTTAACTGACACAGTCCAGTTAGGAACTCTGGGTTAACTAACAGAATCTAGTCAGGAACACTGGGTTAACTAAAACATTCTAGTCAGGAACACTGGGTTAACTAACACAGTCCAGTTAGGAACTCTGGGTTAACTAACACAGTCTAGTCAGGAACTCTGGGTTAACTAACAGAATCTAGTCAGGAACACTGGGTTAACTAACACAGTCGAGTCGGGAACACTGGGTTAACTAACACAGTCCAGTTAAGAACTCTGGGTTAACTAACACAGTCTAGTCAGGAACTCTGGGTGAACTAACACAGTCCAGTCAGGAACACTGGGTTAACTAACACAGTCTAGTCAGGAACACTGGGTTAACTAACAGAATCTAGTTAGGAACACTGGCTTAACTAACACAGTCTAGTCAGGAACTCTGGGTTAACTAACAGAATCTAGTCAGGAACACTGGGTTAACTAAGACAGTCTACTCTGGAACTCTGGGTTAACTAACAGAATCTAGTCAGGAACACTGGGTTAACTGAGACAGTCTACTCAGGAACTCTGGGTTAACTAACACAGTCTAGTAAGGAACTCTGGGTTAACTGACAGAATCTAGTCAGGAACTCTGGGTTAACTTAAAGAATCTAGTCAGGAACTCTGGGTTAACTAACACAGTCTAGTTAGAAACTCTGGGTTAACTAACAGAATCTAGTCAGGAACACTGGGTTAACTAAGACAGTCTACTCAGGAACTCTGGGTCAACTAACACAGTCTAGTAAGGAACTCTGGGTTAACTGACAGAATCTAGTCAGGAACACTGGGTTAACTAACACAGTCTACTCAGGAACTCTGGGTTAATTTACAGAATCTAGTCAGGAACACTGGGTTAACTAACACAGTCTAGTCAGGAACTCTGGGTTAACTGACAGAATCTAGTCAGGAACTCTGGGTTAACTTAAAGAATCTAGTCAGGAAATCTGGGTTAACTAACAGAGTCTAGTCAGGAACTCTGGGTTAACTAACAGAATCTAGTCAGGAACTCTGGGTTAACTAACACAGTCTAGTTAGAAACTCTGGGTTAACTAACAGAATCTAGTCAGGAACTCTGGGTTAACTAACACAGTCTAGTCAGGAACACTGGGTTAACTAACACAGTCTAGTCAGGAACTCTGGGTTAACTAACAGAGTCTAGTCAGGAACACTGGGTTAACTAACACAGTCTAGTCAGTAACACTGGGTTAACTAACATAATCTAGTCAGGGACACTGGGTTAACTAACACAGTCTAGTCAGGAACTCTGGGTTAACTAACATAATCTAGTCAGGAACTCTGGGTTAACTAACACAGTCTAGTCAGGAACACTGGGTTAACTAACAGAATATAGTCAGGAATACTGGGTTAACTAACACAGTCTAGTCAGGAACACTGGGTTAACTAACACAGTCCAGTTAGGAACTCTGGGTTAACTAACAGAATCTAGTCAAGAACTCTGGGTTAACTAACACAGTCTAGTCAGGAACTCTGGGTTAACTAACAGAATCTAGTCAGGAACTCTGGGTTAACTAACACAGCCTAGTCAGTAACACTGGGTTAACTAACAGAATCTCGTCAGGAACACTGGGTTAACTAACACAGTCTAGTCAGGAACTCTGGGTTAACTAACACAGTCTAGTCAGGAACACTGGGTTAACTAACAGAATCTAGTCAGGAACACTGGGTTAACTAACACAGTCTAGTCAGGAAGTCTGGGTTAACTAACAGAATCTAGTCAGGAACTCTGGGTTAACTAACACAGTCTACTCAGGAACTCTGGGTTAACTAACAGAGTCTAGTCAGGAACACTGGGTTAACTAACACAGTCTAGTCAGGAACTCTGGGTTAACTGACAGAATCTAGTCAGGAAATCTGGGTTAACTAACAAAGTCTAGTCAGGAACTCTGGGTTAACTAACAGAATCTAGTCAGGAACAGTGGGTTAACTAACACAGTCGAGTCGGGAACACTGGGTTAACTAACACAGTCCAGTTAAGAACTCTGGGTTAACTAACACAGTCTAGTCAGGAACTCTGGGTGAACTAACACAGTCCAGTCAGGAACACTGGGTTAACTAACACAGTCTAGTCAGGAACACTGGGTTAACTAACAGAATCTAGTTAGGAACACTGGCTTAACTAACACAGTCTAGTCAGGATCTCTGGGTTAACTAACACAGTCTAGTCAGGAACACTGGGTTAACTAACAGAATCTAGTCAGGAACACTGGGTTAACTAACACAGTCGAGTCGGGAACACTGGGTTAACTAACACAGTCCAGTTAAGAACTCTGGGTTAACTAACATAGTCTAGTCAGGAACTCTGGGTGAACTAACACAGTCCAGTCAGGAACACTGGGTTAACTAACACAGTCTAGTCAGGAACACTGGGTTAACTAACAGAATCTAGTTAGGAACACTGGCTTAACTAACACAGTCTAGTCAGGAACTCTGGGTTAACTAACACAGTCTAGTCAGGAACACTGGGTTAACTAACATAATCTAGTCAGGATCTTTGGGTTAACTAACACAGTCTAGTAAGGAACTCTGGGTTAACTGACAGAATCTAGTCAGGAACTCTGGGTTAACTTAAAGAATCTAGTCAGGAACTCTGGGTTAACTAACACAGTCTAGTCAGAAACTCTGGGTTAACTAACAGAATCTAGTCAGGAACTCTGGGTTAACTAACACAGTCTAGTTAGAAACTCTGGGTTAACTAACAGAATCTAGTCAGGAACTCTGGGTTAACTAACACAGTCTAGTCAGGAACACTGGGTTAACTAACACAGTCCAGTTGGGAACTCTGGGTTAACTAACAGAATCTAGTCAGGAATTCTGGGTTAACTAACAGAGTCTAGTCAGGAACACTGGGTTAACTAACATAATCTAGTCAGGGACTCTGGGTTAACTAACACAGTCTAGTCATGAACTCTGGGTTAACTTAAAGAATCTAGTCAGGAACTCTGGGTTAACTAACACAGTCTAGTCAGGAACTCTGGGTTAACTAACACAGTCTAGTCAGAAACACTGGGTTAACTAACAGAATCTAGTCAGGAACTCTGGGTTAACTAACACACTCTAGTCAGGAACTCTGGGTTAACTAACAGAGTCTAGTCAGGAACACTGGGTTAACTAACACAGTCTAGTCAGGAACTCTGGGTTAACTAACACAGTCTAGTCAGGAACTCTGGGTTAACTAACAGAATGTAGTCACACAGTCTAGTCAGGAACACTGGGTTAACTGACACAGTCCAGTTAGGAACTCTGGGTTAACTAACAGAATGTAGTCACACAGTCTAGTCAGGAACACTGGGTTAACTGACACAGTCCAGTTAGGAACTCTGGGTTAACTAACAGAATCTAGTCAGGAACACTGGGTTAACTAACACAGTCTAGTCAGGAACTCTGGGTTAACTAACACAGTCTAGTCAGGAACTCTGGGTTAACTAACAGAATGTAGTCACACAGTCTAGTCAGGAACACTGGGTTAACTGACACAGTCCAGTTAGGAACTCTGGGTTAACTAACAGAATCTAGTCAGGAACACTGGGTTAACTAAAACATTCTAGTCAGGAACACTGGGTTAACTAACACAGTCCAGTTAGGAACTCTGGGTTAACTAACACAGTCTAGTCAGGAACTCTGGGTTAACTAACAGAATCTAGTCAGGAACACTGGGTTAACTAACACAGTCGAGTCGGGAACACTGGGTTAACTAACACAGTCCAGTTAAGAACTCTGGGTTAACTAACACAGTCTAGTCAGGAACTCTGGGTGAACTAACACAGTCCAGTCAGGAACACTGGGTTAACTAACACAGTCTAGTCAGGAACACTGGGTTAACTAACAGAATCTAGTTAGGAACACTGGCTTAACTAACACAGTCTAGTCAGGAACTCTGGGTTAACTAACAGAATCTAGTCAGGAACACTGGGTTAACTAAGACAGTCTACTCTGGAACTCTGGGTTAACTAACAGAATCTAGTCAGGAACACTGGGTTAACTGAGACAGTCTACTCAGGAACTCTGGGTTAACTAACACAGTCTAGTAAGGAACTCTGGGTTAACTGACAGAATCTAGTCAGGAACTCTGGGTTAACTTAAAGAATCTAGTCAGGAACTCTGGGTTAACTAACACAGTCTAGTTAGAAACTCTGGGTTAACTAACAGAATCTAGTCAGGAACACTGGGTTAACTAAGACAGTCTACTCAGGAACTCTGGGTCAACTAACACAGTCTAGTAAGGAACTCTGGGTTAACTGACAGAATCTAGTCAGGAACACTGGGTTAACTAACACAGTCTACTCAGGAACTCTGGGTTAATTTACAGAATCTAGTCAGGAACACTGGGTTAACTAACACAGTCTAGTCAGGAACTCTGGGTTAACTGACAGAATCTAGTCAGGAACTCTGGGTTAACTTAAAGAATCTAGTCAGGAAATCTGGGTTAACTAACAGAGTCTAGTCAGGAACTCTGGGTTAACTAACAGAATCTAGTCAGGAACTCTGGGTTAACTAACACAGTCTAGTTAGAAACTCTGGGTTAACTAACAGAATCTAGTCAGGAACTCTGGGTTAACTAACACAGTCTAGTCAGGAACACTGGGTTAACTAACACAGTCTAGTCAGGAACTCTGGGTTAACTAACAGAGTCTAGTCAGGAACTCTGGGTTAACTAACACAGTCTAGTCAGTAACACTGGGTTAACTAACATAATCTAGTCAGGGACACTGGGTTAACTAACACAGTCTAGTCAGGAACTCTGGGTTAACTAACATAATCTAGTCAGGAACTCTGGGTTAACTAACACAGTCTAGTCAGGAACACTGGGTTAACTAACAGAATATAGTCAGGAACACTGGGTTAACTAACACAGTCTAGTCAGGAACACTGGGTTAACTAACACAGTCCAGTTAGGAACTCTGGGTTAACTAACAGAATCTAGTCAAGAACTCTGGGTTAACTAACACAGTCTAGTCAGGAACTCTGGGTTAACTAACAGAATCTAGTCAGGAACTCTGGGTTAACTAACACAGCCTAGTCAGTAACACTGGGTTAACTAACAGAATCTCGTCAGGAACACTGGGTTAACTAACACAGTCTAGTCAGGAACTCTGGGTTAACTAACACAGTCTAGTCAGGAACACTGGGTTAACTAACAGAATCTAGTCAGGAACACTGGGTTAACTAACACAGTCTAGTCAGGAAGTCTGGGTTAACTAACAGAATCTAGTCAGGAACTCTGGGTTAACTAACACAGTCTACTCAGGAACTCTGGGTTAACTAACAGAGTCTAGTCAGGAACACTGGGTTAACTAACACAGTCTAGTCAGGAACTCTGGGTTAACTGACAGAATCTAGTCAGGAAATCTGGGTTAACTAACAAAGTCTAGTCAGGAACTCTGGGTTAACTAACAGAATCTAGTCAGGAACAGTGGGTTAACTAACACAGTCGAGTCGGGAACACTGGGTTAACTAACACAGTCCAGTTAAGAACTCTGGGTTAACTAACACAGTCTAGTCAGGAACTCTGGGTGAACTAACACAGTCCAGTCAGGAACACTGGGTTAACTAACACAGTCTAGTCAGGAACACTGGGTTAACTAACAGAATCTAGTTAGGAACACTGGCTTAACTAACACAGTCTAGTCAGGATCTCTGGGTTAACTAACACAGTCTAGTCAGGAACACTGGGTTAACTAACAGAATCTAGTCAGGAACACTGGGTTAACTAACACAGTCGAGTCGGGAACACTGGGTTAACTAACACAGTCCAGTTAAGAACTCTGGGTTAACTAACATAGTCTAGTCAGGAACTCTGGGTGAACTAACACAGTCCAGTCAGGAACACTGGGTTAACTAACACAGTCTAGTCAGGAACACTGGGTTAACTAACAGAATCTAGTTAGGAACACTGGCTTAACTAACACAGTCTAGTCAGGAACTCTGGGTTAACTAACACAGTCTAGTCAGGAACACTGGGTTAACTAACATAATCTAGTCAGGATCTTTGGGTTAACTAACACAGTCTAGTAAGGAACTCTGGGTTAACTGACAGAATCTAGTCAGGAACTCTGGGTTAACTTAAAGAATCTAGTCAGGAACTCTGGGTTAACTAACACAGTCTAGTCAGAAACTCTGGGTTAACTAACAGAATCTAGTCAGGAACTCTGGGTTAACTAACACAGTCTAGTTAGAAACTCTGGGTTAACTAACAGAATCTAGTCAGGAACTCTGGGTTAACTAACACAGTCTAGTCAGGAACACTGGGTTAACTAACACAGTCCAGTTGGGAACTCTGGGTTAACTAACAGAATCTAGTCAGGAATTCTGGGTTAACTAACAGAGTCTAGTCAGGAACACTGGGTTAACTAACATAATCTAGTCAGGGACTCTGGGTTAACTAACACAGTCTAGTCAGGAACTCTGGGTTAACTAACAGAATCTAGTCAGGAACTCTGGGTTAACTAACACAGTCTAGTCAGGAACACTGGGTTAACTAACAGAATATAGTCAGGAACACTGGGTTAACTGACACAGTCTAGTCAGGAACACTGGGTTAACTAACACAGTCCAGTTAGGAACTCTGGGTTAACTAACAGAATCTAGTCAAGAACTCTGGGTTAACTAACACAGTCTAGTCAGGAACACTGGGTTAACTAACACAGTCTAGTCAGGAACTCTGGGTTAACTAACAGAATTTAGTCAGGAACTCTGGGTTAACTAACACAGCCTAGTCAGTAACACTGGGTTAACTAACAGAATCTAGTCAGGAACACTGGGTTAACTAACACAGTCTAGTCAGGAACACTGGGTTAACTAACACAGTCTAGTCAGGAACTCTGGGTTAACTAACAGAATCTAGTCAGGAACTCTGGGTTAACAAACACAGTCTACTCAGGAACTCTGGGTTAACTAACAGAGTCTAGTCAGGAACACTGGGTTAACTAACACAGTCTAGTCAGGAACTCTGGGTTAACTGACAGAATCTAGTCAGGAACTCTGGGTTAACTTAAAGAATCTAGTCAGGATATCTGGGTTAACTAACAAAGTCTAGTCAGGAACTCTGGGTTAACTAACAGAATCTAGTCAGGAACTCTGGGTTAACTAATAGTCTAGTTAGAAACTCAGGGTTAACTAACAGAATCTAGTCAGGAACTCTGGGTTAACTAACACAGTCTAGTCAAGAACTCTGGGTTAACTAACACAGTCTAGTCAGTAACACTGGGTTAACTAACAGAATCTAGTCAGGAACACTGGGTTAACTAACACAGTCTAGTCAGAAACTCTGGGTTAACTAACACAGTCTAGTCAGGAACACTGGGTTAACTAACAGAATCTAGTCAGGAACACTGGGTTAACTAACACAGTCTAGTCAGGAACTCTGGGTTAACTAACAGAATCTAGTCAGGAACTCTGGGTTAACTAACACAGTCTACTCAGGAACTCTGGGTTAACTAACAGAGTCTAGTCAGGAACACTGGGTTAACTAACACAGTCTAGTCAGGAACTCTGGGTTAACTGACAGAATCTAGTCATGAACTCTGGGTTAACTTAAAGAATCTAGTCAGGATATCTGGGTTAACTAACAAAGTCTAGTCAGGAACTCTGGGTTAACTAACAGAATCTAGTCAGGAACTCTGGGTTAACTAACACAGTCTAGTCAGGAACACTGGGTTAACTAACACAGTCTAGTCAGTAACACTGGGTTAACTAACACAATCTAGTCAGGAACACTGGGTTAACTAACACAGTCTAGTCAGAAACTCTGGGTTAACTAACACAGTCTAGTCAGGAACACTGGTTTAACTAACAGAATCTAGTCAGGAACACTGGGTTAACTAACAGAATCTTGTCAGGAACTCTGGGTTAACTAACACAGTCTAGTCAGGAACTCTGGGTTAACTAACACAGTCTAGTCAGGAACTCTGGGTTAATTCACAGAATCTAGTCAGGAACACTGGGTTAACTAACACAGTCTAGTCAGAAACTCTGGGTTAACTAACAGAATCTAGTCAGGAACTCTGGGTTAACTTACACAGTCTAGTCAGAAACTCTGGGTTAACTAACAGAGTCTAGTCAGGAACTCTGGGTTAACTAACACAGTCTAGTCAGAAACTCTGGGTTAACTAACAGAATCTAGTCAGGAACTCTGGGTTAACTAACACAGTCTAGTCAGGAACTCTGGGTTAATTTACAGAATCTAGTCAGGAACTCTGGGTTAACTAACACAGTCTAGTCAGGAACACTGGGTTAATTTACAGAATCTAGTCAGGAACACTGGGTTAACTACCACAGTCTAGTCAGAAACTCTGGGTTAACTAACAGAATCTAGTCAGGAACTCTGGGTTAACTAACACAGTCTAGTCAGGAACACTGGGTTAACTAACAGAATCTTGTCAGGATCTCTGGGTTAACTAACACAGTCTAGTCAGGAACACTTTGTTAACTAACACAGTCAGGTCAGGAACACTGGGTTAACTAACACAGTCTAGTCAGGAACTCTGGGTTAACTAACACAGTCTAGTCAGGAACACTGGGTTAACTAACAGAATCTAGTCAGGAACACTGGGTTAACTAACACAGTCTAGTCAGGAACTCTGGGTTAACTAACAGAATCTAGTCAGGAACTCTGGGTTAACTAACACAGTCTACTCAGGAACTCTGGGTTAACTAACAGAGTCTAGTCAGGAACACTGGGTTAACTAACACAGTCTAGTCAGGAACTCTGGGTTAACTAACAGAATCTCGTCAGGAACTCTGGGTTAACTTACACAGTCTAGTCAGAAACTCTGGGTTAACTAACAGAGTCTAGTCAGGAACTCTGGGTTAACTAACACAGTCTAGTCAGAAACTCTGGGTTAACTAACAGAATCTAGTCAGGAACTCTGGGTTAACTAACACAGTCTAGTCAGGAACACTGGGTTAACTAACAGAATCTTGTCAGGATCTCTGGGTTAACTAACACAGTCTAGTCAGGAACTCTGGGATAACTAACACAGTCAGGTCAGGAACACTGGGTTAACTAACAGAATCTAGTCAGGAACTCTGGGTTAACTAACATAATCTATTCAGGAACTCTGGGTTAACTAACACAGTCTAGTCAGAAACTCTGGGTTAACTAACACAGTCCAGTTGGGAACTCTGGGTTAACTAACAGAATCTAGTCAGGAATTCTGGGTTAACTAACATAATCTAGTCAGGGACACTGGGTTAACTAACACAGTCTAGTCAGGAACTCTGGGTTAACTAACAGAATCTAGTCAGGAACTCTGGGTTAACTACCACAGTCTAGTCAGAAACTCTGGGTTAACTAACAGAATCTAGTCAGGAACTCTGGGTTAACTAACACAGTCTAGTCAGGAACACTGGGTTAAATAACAGAATCTTGTCAGGATCTCTGGGTTAACTAACACAGTCTAGTCAGGAACTCTGGGTTAACTAACACAGTCAGGTCAGGAACACTGGGTTAACTAACAGAATCTAGTCAGGAACTCTGGGTTAACTAACATAATCTATTCAGGAACACTGGGTTAACTAACACAGTCTAGTCAGGAACTCTGGGTTAACTAACAGAGTCTAGTCAGGAACACTGGGTTAACTAACACAGTCTAGTCAGTAACACTGGGTTAACTAACATAATCTAGTCAGGGACACTGGGTTAACTAACACAGTCTAGTCAGGAACTCTGGGTTAACTGACAGAATCTAGTCAGGAAATCTGGGTTAACTAACAAAGTCTAGTCAGGAACTCTGGGTTAACTAACAGAATCTAGTCAGGAACACTGGGTTAACTAACACAGTCGAGTCGGGAACACTGGGTTAACTAACACAGTCCAGTTAAGAACTCTGGGTTAACTAACACAGTCTAGTCACGAACTCTGGGTGAACTAACACAGTCCAGTCAGGAACACTGGGTTAACTAACACAGTCTAGTCAGGAACTCTGGGTTAACTAACACAGTCTAGTCAGGAACACTGGGTTAACTAACAGAATCTAGTCAGGATCTCTGGGTTAACTAACACAGTCTAGTCAGGAACACTGGGTTAACTAACAGAATCTAGTCAGGAACTCTGGGTTAACTAACACAGTCTACTCAGGAACTCTGGGTTAACTAACAGAGTCTAGTCAGGAACACTGGGTTAACTAACACAGTCTAGTCAGGAACTCTGGGTTAACTAACAGAATCTAGTCAGGAACTCTGGGTTAACTTACACAGTCTAGTCAGAAACTCTGGGTTAACTAACAGAGTCTAGTCAGGAACTCTGGGTTAACTAACACAGTCTAGTCAGAAACTCTGGGTTAACTAACAGAATCTAGTCAGGAACTCTGGGTTAACTAACACAGTCTAGTCAGGAACACTGGGTTAACTAACAGAATCTTGTCAGGATCTCTGGGTTAACTAACACAGTCTAGTCAGGAACTCTGGGATAACTAACACAGTCAGGTCAGGAACACTGGGTTAACTAACAGAATCTAGTCAGGAACTCTGGGTTAACTAACATAATCTATTCAGGAACTCTGGGTTAACTAACACAGTCTAGTCAGAAACTCTGGGTTAACTAACACAGTCCAGTTGGGAACTCTGGGTTAACTAACAGAATCTAGTCAGGAATTCTGGGTTAACTAACATAATCTAGTCAGGGACACTGGGTTAACTAACACAGTCTAGTCAGGAACTCTGGGTTAACTAACAGAATCTAGTCAGGAACTCTGGGTTAACTACCACAGTCTAGTCAGAAACTCTGGGTTAACTAACAGAATCTAGTCAGGAACTCTGGGTTAACTAACACAGTCTAGTCAGGAACACTGGGTTAAATAACAGAATCTTGTCAGGATCTCTGGGTTAACTAACACAGTCTAGTCAGGAACTCTGGGTTAACTAACACAGTCAGGTCAGGAACACTGGGTTAACTAACAGAATCTATTCAGGAACACTGGGTTAACTAACACAGTCTAGTCAGGAACTCTGGGTTAACTAACAGAGTCTAGTCAGGAACACTGGGTTAACTAACACAGTCTAGTCAGTAACACTGGGTTAACTAACATAATCTAGTCAGGGACACTGGGTTAACTAACACAGTCTAGTCAGGAACTCTGGGTTAACTGACAGAATCTAGTCAGGAAATCTGGGTTAACTAACAAAGTCTAGTCAGGAACTCTGGGTTAACTAACAGAATCTAGTCAGGAACACTGGGTTAACTAACACAGTCGAGTCGGGAACACTGGGTTAACTAACACAGTCCAGTTAAGAACTCTGGGTTAACTAACACAGTCTAGTCACGAACTCTGGGTGAACTAACACAGTCCAGTCAGGAACACTGGGTTAACTAACACAGTCTAGTCAGGAACTCTGGGTTAACTAACACAGTCTAGTCAGGAACACTGGGTTAACTAACAGAATCTAGTCAGGATCTCTGGGTTAACTAACACAGTCTAGTCAGGAACACTGGGTTAACTAACAGAATCTAGTCAGGAACACTGGGTTAACTAACACAGTCGAGTCGGGAACACTGGGTTAACTAACACAGTCCAGTTAAGAAATCTGGGTTAACTAACATAGTCTAGTCAGGAACTCTGGGTTAACTAACACAGTCTAGTCAGGAACACTGGGTTAACTAACAGAATCTAGTCAGGAACACTGGGTTAACTAACACAGTCGAGTCGGGAACTCTGGGTTAACTAACACAGTCTAGTCAGGAACACTGGGTTAACTAACACAGTCTAGTAAGGAACTCTGGGTTAACTGACAGAATCTAGTCAGGAACTCTGGGTTAACTTAAAGAATCTAGTCAGGAACTCTGGGTTAACTAACACAGTCTAGTCAGGAACTCTGGGTTAACTAACACAGTCTAGTCAGAATCTCTGGGTTAACTAACAGTATCTAGTCAGGAACTCTGGGTTAACTAACACAGTCTAGTTAGAAACTCTGGGTTAACTAACAGAATCTAGTCAGGAACTCTGGGTTAACTAACACAGTCTAGTCAGGAACACTGGGTTAACTAACACAGTCCAGTTGGGAACTCTGGGTTAACTAACAGAATCTAGTCAGGAATTCTGGGTGAACTAACAGAGTCTAGTCAGGAACACTGGGTTAACTAACACAGTCTAGTCAGTAACACTGGGTTAACTAACAGAATCTAGTCAGGGACAGTGGGTTAACTAACACAGTCTAGTCAGGAACTCTGGGTTAACTAACAGAATCTAGTCAGGAACTCTGGGTTAACTAACACAGTCTAGTCAGGAACACTGGGTTAACTAACAGAATATAGTCAGGAACACTGGGTTAACTGACACAGTCTAGTCAGGAACACTGGGTTAACTAACACAGTCCAGTTAGGAACTCTGGGTTAACTAACAGAATCTAGTCAGGAACTCTGGGTTAACTAACAGAATCTAGTCAGGAACTCTGGGTTAACTAACACAGTCTAGTCAGGAACACTGGGTTAACTAACAGAATATAGTCAGGAACACTGGGTTAACTGACACAGTCTAGTCAGGAACACTGGGTTAACTAACACAGTCCAGTTAGGAACTCTGGGTTAACTAACAGAATCTAGTCAAGAACTCTGGGTTAACTAACACAGTCTAGTCAGGAACACTGGGTTAACTAACACAGTCTAGTCAGGAACTCTGGGTTAACTAACAGAATTTAGTCAGGAACTCTGGGTTAACTAACACAGCCTAGTCAGTAACACTGGGTTAACTAACAGAATCTAGTCAGGAACACTGGGTTAACTAACACAGTCTAGTCAGGAACACTGGGTTAACTAACAGAATCTAGTCAGGAACACTGGGTTAACTAACACAGTCTAGTCAGGAACTCTGGGTTAACTAACAGAATCTAGTCAGGAACTCTGGGTTAACTAACACAGTCTACTCAGGAACTCTGGGTTAACTAACAGAGTCTAGTCAGGAACACTGGGTTAACTAACAGAGTCTAGTCAGGAACTCTGGGTTAACTAACAGAATCCAGTCAGGAACTCTGGGTTAACTTAAAGAATCTAGTCAGGATATCTGGGTTAACTAACAAAGTCTAGTCAGGAACTCTGGGTTAACTAACAGAATCTAGTCAGGGACACTGGGTTAACTAACACAGTCTAGTCAGGAACTCTGGGTTAACTAACAGAGTCTAGTCAGGAACACTGGGTTAACTAACAGAGTCTAGTCAGGAACTCTGGGTTAACTGACAGAATCTAGTCAGGAACTCTGGGTTAACTTAAAGAATCTAGTCAGGAACACTGGGTTAACTAACACAGTCGAGTCAGTAACACTGGGTTAACTAACATAATCTAGTCAGGGACACTGGGTTAACTAACACAGTCTAGTCAGGAACTCTGGGTTAACTAACAGAATCTAGTCAGGAACTCTGGGTTAACTAACACAGTCTAGTCAGGAACACTGGGTTAACTAACAGAATATAGTCAGGAACACTGGGTTAACTGACACAGTCTAGTCAGGAACACTGGGTTAACTAACACTGTCCAGTTAGGAACTCTGGGTTAACTAACAGAATCTAGTCAAGAACTCTGGGTTAACTAACACAGTCTAGTCAGGAACACTGGGTTAACTAACACAGTCTAGTCAGGAACTCTGGGTTAACTAACAGAATTTAGTCAGGAACTCTGGGTTAACTAACACAGCCTAGTCAGTAACACTGGGTTAACTAACAGAATCTAGTCAGGAACACTGGGTTAACTAACACAGTCTAGTCAGGAAAACTGGGTTAACTAACACAATCTAGTCAGGAACACTGGGTTAACTAACACAGTCTAGTCAGGAACTCTGGGTTAACTAACAGAATCTAGTCAGGAACACTGGGTTAACTAACACAGTCTAGTCAGGAACACTGGGTTAACTAACACAATCTAGTCAGGAACACTGGGTTAACTAACACAGTCTAGTCAGGAACTCTGGGTTAACTAACAGAATCTAGTCAGGAACTCTGGGTTAACTAACACAGTCTAATCAGGAACTCTGGGTTAACTAACAGAGTCTAGTCAGGAACACTGGGTTAACTAACAGAGTCTAGTCAGGAACTCTGGGTTAACTGACAGAATCTAGTCAGGAACTCTGGGTTAACTTAAAGAATCTAGTCAGGATATCTGGGTTAACTAACAAAGTCTAGTCAGGAACTCTGGGTTAACTAACAGAATCTAGTCAGGAACTCTGGGTTAACTAACACAGTCTAGTTAGAAACTCTGGGTTAACTAACAGAATCTAGTCAGGAACTCTGGGTTAACTAACACAGTCTAGTCAGGAACACTGGGTTAACTAACACAATCTAGTCAGGAACACTGGGTTAACTAACACAGTCTAGTCAGAAACTCTGGGTTAACTAACACAGTCTAGTCAGGAACACTGGGTTAACTAACAGAATCTAGTCAGGAACACTGGGTTAACTAACAGAATCTTGTCAGGAACTCTGGGTTAACTAACACAGTCTAGTCAGGAACTCTGGGTTAATTCACAGAATCTAGTCAGGAACACTGGGTTAACTAACACAGTCTAGTCAGAAACTCTGGGTTAACTAACAGAATCTAGTCAGGAACTCTGGGTTAACTTACACAGTCTAGTCAGAAACTCTGGGTTAACTAACAGAGTCTAGTCAGGAACTCTGGGTTAACTAACACAGTCTAGTCAGAAACTCTGTGTTAACTAACAGAATCTAGTCAGGAACTCTGGGTTAACTAACACAGTCTAGTCAGGAACTCTGGGTTAATTTACAGAATCTAGTCAGGAACTCTGGGTTAACTAACAGAATCTAGTCAGGAACTCTGGGTTAATTTACAGAATCTAGTCAGGAACACTGGGTTAACTACCACAGTCTAGTCAGAAACTCTGGGTTAACTAACAGAATCCAATCAGGAACTCTGGGTTAACTAACACAGTCTAGTCAGGAACACTGGGTTAACTAACAGAATCTTGTCAGGATCTCTGGGTTAACTAACACAGTCTAGTCAGGAACTCTGGGTTAACTAACACAGTCTAGTCAGGAACTCTGGGTTAACTAACATAATCTAGTCAGGAACTCTGGGTTAACTAACACAGTCAGGTCAGGAACACTGGGTTAACTAACAGAATCTAGTCAGGAACTCTGGGTTAACTAACACAGTCTAGTCAGGAACTCTGGGTTAACTAACACAGTCTAGTCAGAAACTCTGGGTTAACTAACAAAATCTATTCAGGAACTCTGGGTTAACTAACACAGTCTAGTCAGGAACTTTGGGTTAACTAACAGAATCTAGTCAGGAACACTGGGTTAACTACCACAGTCTAGTCAGAAACTCTGGGTTAACTAACAGAATCTAGTCAAGAACTCTGGGTTAACTAACACAGTCTAGTCAGGAACTCTGGGTTAACTAACAGAATCTAGTCAGATTAGTCCAACGAAGGGTCATGGGGAAGCTGGAGCCTATCCCAGCAGTCTTCGGATGAAAAAGCGGGTACACCCTGGACAGCTCGCCAGTCCATTTCACGGCGCCTCTGAAACATGATATTAATAAACAGTCATAAAGAAGTCCCACCTGAATGTAGGGAAACAGGAAGGAGACCGTGATGCAATCAGCAGTTTCACATGTCATTAACAGCCATGTGGAAAGACACAACCTGTGGTTGTGGAACAGATGTTGGTCTGTTCCAGAAGGGTCAGATCATCTGCATCAAGCAGAGAAAACATGTCAGGAGATGCAGAAACTTCAGAACTGTCTAACTCATTGATAAAAACTGTCATGATGGTGGGAAACCATGGTCTTCCACTGGAAACCTGACTGGGAAAAGATGATAATGATGATGACTGATGATCAGTCATGACAGTGGAAGTAAAAACATTTCCACATGAACAATGTCAAGTGAACTCAAGGGATTTGGACACTAAGAAAACCACTTATCAGTGAGGATAATCAGATATGGAGCAGAACGATTGGACTCTGGAGCAATGGAGAAGGTCATGTGGTCTGATGGGTCCAGATTTAGCCTGTTTCAGACTGACGGGAAGATGAAGTGGTCAGTGTGGAAACAACCTGGTTGAACTGCATGTGTGTAGTCAGTATACATCCTGCATAAATGCCCTTAAATACTACTGCAGTGGTACGATGACTCATACTAGTTATACTAATGATCATAACATCGCTGGTGTTGGATGAGGGCTCCCTGTCCCCTCCGGATCCGTCCTCCAGATGACAATCAGGTGACACTGTAATCTACATGACTGATAAATGCTGGATGTCATCGCCGCCGGTCGAGGCTCGCCACTGGGGGAGGCTCGCCGCCGGTCAAGGCTCGCCGCCGGTCGAGGCTCTCAGCACCGCTTCATGCCAGAAAGCCGTGAACCCGACCAGTTCGCGCTACAGCTTTGGGATGAAGACAAACAGTCTCTCTGAAAACACACATCTGACTGTTTTAGTGTAAAACCCAAGCTTTGAATGCTCATACATGTCATTTTAAGTACGAGTCGATGTGTGTGTGTGTGTGTGTGTGTGTGTGAGTGAGGAGGGATGACAGCAGAGCTGCTCGTCCACAGAGTCAGCGCTCTCCAAAGAGGCATCCTTCTCTGGGGTCCTTTGTGTTGGGAGGAGCGGCCAAGGTCAGCCGCTGAAAGAGCCCTCTTTGTGCTGGGTGTGTGCTGCCTCCGTCTAGCGACTCTGGATCCTTGGCCTATTAATTGGCCTGACAGTGATAAAGGAAATGGAAGTGGATGCTATTTGTCTCTAATGCAGCTACACTCATATTACCCCAAAGATAAATGGACTCTGTTTTCCCACTTGAGCTACTCTAATTTTTTAAACCCCCTCTCAGGGTGTGTGGGGACGGTGTGGATGAGGTGTATGTGCAGACGGGAGCTGACGGCACATGTGGAGAGATCTTTGTGCATGTTATATTGTGTATAAGAGCGAGTCTTTGCACTCCTACATGAATGATGTTTGCATGAGTTTCGGTGATGTGAGTGAAATATTGCATGAGATGTGAGAATGTGTTCGTAGACCGAGGTGCTTTGTTGGTGTGTGTAGTGGGGTTAGTGTTCAACACCTGGCTTTACCTGATGTCAAAGGTCAAGATGAGATTGAAGCCTGGAGCCGACTGCTGGGTGATGAGTGGGGAGTCATCGGGGGGGGGGGGGGGGGGGGGGGGGGGTGACGAGGGGGGGGGGGGCGGCTATTCTCCTTCAGAAATGGACTATTGTTAATGCTGTCTGTGACAAGTGACCTTATGACATCACACACACACACACACACACACACACACACACACACACACATTCAGAATTTGATGTTTATCATTTTCTCCCCGATATGACGTCGGTTCTGCAGTTTCTGTCCACGAAACAGAGACAGAAAAAAAAGCTTTTATGAGATGAAGTGTTGCAGTTTAAATCCAGTCACTGAAGCCAGAAGTCAGATGTTGTCATGGAGGAGGATCTCCTGTCTAACCAAAGACAACCAGGCAAGCCAGAACCAGGTGTTTGTGTAAACAAGTATTAATGCTCGATGAGTGAAATCCCACTTTAACAATCATTAGTTGTGTTTTCATATCAGTTTATAAATAAAAAGGATATTTCTAACATTTCAGCAGCGTACCGTCGTGCTTCGCATGCGTTGAGCGGATAAAACGTCGTCCTGCCAGACTCCACTACCAGGAAGACGGAGATGCAACACATTTCGTGTTTCTACTGCTGTCGTCCTCATGGGAAGACGGCCATCTTTACCTGAAATGACCAGGTCACATGACCCCCGGGCCACGCGTAAAGGAAACCCACCTCATGACAGCGTACAAACGTTGTGGAGAGGTTTAGATCAAGGTGTTTCCATCTGCAGCTTTTCATTACGATGTTTAAGCTTCGCACCGTTCTGGGTGTAATACACAGCTGGTGCACGTGCACGTGCACACTCCTTGCAATGCATGAAACTAATAATCATAGCATAGAAAAGGGGTTAAATTACTGCATATATATATCTCTATAACTTACGATTTAGTTATTTAAAACACCAAAACAAAACCAAAAACAAACAACTTTATTAGAAATCGTGTTTTTCTGTCAGACATTTCCAGTAAACATAAATATTTTACAGCTGAAAATTGTACTTCAGTACTAACAGCATCAACTTTAACGGATCTCTTCCACCAGAGACTGAACCTGATGTAAGAGCTCTGTTCTCCAGTCTCCCGCAGGATGAGGCTGTATGACAGGAAATCTGACAGCTAGTTATCTTAGACTGGTCTGTAAAGTCAAATAAAGCGGTTTTATGAAGATTCAGGCTCCAGTTTGCTCTGAACTTTGCATCAGTAATAATAAAAGGATCTTCACAATCAACCTTTGTAAAGGTGCTGAATGGATCAGTCTGCACCTGCACCACTCCTTTCACCTGAAGCTACGAAGCGGCGGATGGACTGATCAGTCACAAGGCAGGAAAAGTCCTGTTTTCACCAGAGAAGCAGGATGCCAAGAAACAGAGAGAGGAGAGAAAATGTAGAGAAACTGGGCAGTCTGATGTGATCTGCAGCTGGTTTGGTTTCATTTACACACAACATGCACTGGTTTCCATCACGTTACAGTATCTGACTGTAAGATTAAAGACTAAAATCAGTTTAACCGGATGTGGAGATTTCCACAGTTCCTCTACGATCAGTCGGTTAGCATCAAACTATCTCCCATCATTATACAGAAACAGCAGCAGAATAATCCAACGGTAAGGCCGTGGTTAAAACACTGATCATCTGACCGACTGCTGGTGCGTTTCAGACAGATTTCATGACTTGTAAAATTATCTATAATTATTTATTCATGACTATTTTCAATGCCTTAACTAGGAAATAAGTTATTAGGTTGCATCCTGATGTTACAGACCAGCATAGGTTCAGTCAGGCCGTTTCATACGGAAAATCAGTTCCAACAATATTTTTCTTATCACAACATATTTACTGAAATTTATTTTCAACAATATTTACTGATGAGTTTTTTTTAAAGGAAAATAAAGATTAGACTTTATAAGCAAACCTCCACATTGATGTGAAGTGAAAATGACAACATTCTGATATTTAGTTACATTTATGTTCTAAATCAAATCCAGAAAAAGGAATAATCATATGAGATTAAAATTTTCTGGTTTGTATGTTGATGACACACAAAGAGGAGGAGAGACAGAATGATGAAGAGCGAAGCAGCAGCCGGACCAGCAGAGACATGTGGATGGAACGTCACGTTTCATGAATACAGCAGCTCCTTATTGTGAAAGATATGATCGATATGAGGGGGCCTGTGTCCCAGTAGAGCCCACTATCAAGCGACCCCCCCCGCCTCTGCTTCCTAAACTAAAACCGTTTCTTTACAGTATGGACTCGTGGGAATTCTCCTGTCGTTCATGTTTCCAGCATTTGTTTTCACAGTAAAACTTCTGCAAAGTGCAACAGACCATAATGTATATTTCATTCAAAGCACACTGGTTTTACAACTCAGCGACACCTAAAGGCTGGTTTTAGTCCGGGTTTGGGTGAAAATCCGAGTGAAGGATAGTTCAGGTCGGAAAAGTTCTCCTGGAGAAGAACGCCATGTTTCCTAAAGGCAGGAATACGTACGGATGTGTTTTTATTTCATCTGGAGTTTGGTGGATGTGAGGGATGAAGACTGGAGGATTTCTCATTAAATTGGCCGTTTTATGTACATACGTCTCAGGTAGGATGCAATGCAAGTGTCTCTCGAGTTAAAGACAGTTTTCTGAGGTTTTGGAACGCGATCATCCTCCTCTCATGCTCTGTTTTACAGAAAAACCAGAAGAAAAGCAGAAATCCTCCACAGCTCTTCCATCTTGTAGGAAACCCCCCCTTCCCACCATCCCCATCTTCCAGCCTGTATTTGAATGTGAGCAATGTGTCCAGAAATGGGTATCCATGTTTAAGTGTGTGTAAAATGTGATAAGGAGAACAGGATCTGATAGGGAATGATAAAATACCTGGCTAATGTCTGGGTGGATTTTTATGCTTCTGCTTGGGAGCCTGTGCAGGGATGTTATCTCCAGACTGGGAAGCCACGTTTCCGCCCCAGGTAATCCCCCCTACCATACCACCACCCTAAAAGCACTGGTTTAACTGGGCACATGTCCACTCCCTCTAGCCCCAACACCCCTTTCTAATTTGTACTATCTCCTTTTTTTCTGTAGTTGCTGAAACACTCCCAAACCATTTTTCAACCAGCTGCTATTGTCAGTAAACAACTTTATCTCTTGGGACATAGGTTATTCTCTCTAGCAATATCTATATTAAGTTATCGTCTTTCATTATCTTTTGGCTCTAAACCATATGGCACATGATAGTGAATCCTACACAAGTGTTTACAAACCAGAATTCTGTCTTGGAAAAAGTTGAATCAAAAGCAGAGCTTTTCCTACAGAAATCCAGGCATAAAACCACCTGCAGTGGATTCATTAGGTGAAAAAGTTCCAGATATTCCACATGTTCATGCAAAAGTCACCGCCTGTCAATGAAAACGTTTACATGAACACCAGAAATGTGATTATGAACTGATTTCCTGGAGTTGTCGGATAACTGAAGCGGTCATGTAAACAGGAAAACCAGATTTCCTTTAATACATAACGACCATGACAAGTCAGATTTACGTGTTTTGATACTCTGATGTCATTTTCTTTTTTTTTTTTTTTATGTCATTTTCTGATGTCATTTTCTATGTAAGTCCATATATCTACGTTTCAACACGAATGTCCAACATGCTAACCGACATGTTGCTAACAGCAGGTACACCCAGCCCTACAAACGGCTGAGGCTCGTTACATGAGAACAGTTTACCACAAACACACATGCTAAGAGCAGCTAATTACTGAGTTAAACAGGAAAGTAACACTACTTACAACTTACCCATGTTTTCATACGCCAGCTTAACGCTTGTGTCACAGAGCTCGTCCACACTCGAGAGGTATGATGTAGAAATCCAGAACAATGATTCGGTCTCATCATCGTCACCAGGTTTGCCTGAACAGCACTGGCTTATTGTTTCCCCCATGACAGCAGAATCTCCCTGGATTATGTTTCATATGTCATAGTACAAGCAGCTGCGCAGATGGTGAACGTACAACCAACATAAAAGCATATGGCATTGGTTTACAGGTGGAGGGGGCGTTTCACAATGTGCTAATATCCACAAAAACCGTTGCAAGCTAGCATTCCCAAGAATATCCTGTCATCCTGCCTATAAATGTAAGGCTTGAAAAATAATCAGAATGTTTGAAAGAAAAGTGTTTTTTGTGGATTTAGTTCACTCTGATGCCAAAATTTAGTTTGTCTTGCCAAGATAATACCAAATTCAGACTTACAATAGCAGCCGTGAAAACTCTTGTTTCTGGACACCAGATTAAATAAATTCTAAACGTAAGGCTGGAAAACTTCTGAATATGTTGGATAAAGTGGTTTTTGGTGATTTATGTTAAGGAAACACAACAGAACTTTCACCATTATCCCACGCAGAGATGGTGGTCACAAAATAACCGAGAATTGCACAAAACATTGCAAAAAAAAAAAAAAAAGTGCCAATGAAAACACCTAATTTTTTTTTTTAAAAAAAAGTCTCCAATATCGCTAAAAGTGTTTTAAGGCGGTTTTTCATATGTTTTGATATAAAAACATCAAAGTGTGATGGAAACATTTTCTTCACATTTACGTGTCCCCAGACATGACAGATGGGTTTCGGGATTTTCCAGTAAAAATCCAATAAAAATGACGCGGTGTAAAACAAACAACAAGCAGATTTCAGAGTTTTAGAAAATAAAAACAGGGAGAATATTTGCATAAAAAACAATTTGCATAAAATCTCTTGAGACGCAGAAGATTTTACTCTCAACACTGTTCAATGGAAACATTTGCAAATCACAGTTGTTGTTTGTCATAACTTACAAATATGGCTTTTATTTTGTTAAATAATGTAAAGGAAATGCAGCTACTGTTCCATGAACCGATGGATCTGCAGCTGCATCATTTCAACAAGATATTTATAAATTAAGTGGCACAAAATTGCACTGTTTGGTGTGCTTTAACCGAGCCCTGGTCCACTTCCACAGATAATAGGATTCGTTTGGGGAAATGTGTTTGTTTATTCACACCCTGCTGTGGAAGAAACTCATTCTGGTCCACTTGATAACCAGGCATCTTGGTTCTCCTCCAATGGGTTGGGGACGGGACAGTTTGGTGCAGTACAGTGTACATCAACATCGATATTAACTATGAATGGTAAGCCTCAAAGTCCAACAAGGAGCCTGAAAATAAAAGGAGCATCTCTTCAGGTCTGGAGAGCTGGAAAATTAAAAAAATAATTACATTTATTAGCTTCAAATGAAACTTTATGCATGGGAGCAAATAAAGTGATTTAAATGGAACTGAAATAAACATGAAACTTCTGACTAAAAGTGGTACAGATTGGTCTAGTAGTTCATCACCCAGTAGGTATCACTGGTCCCATAAGAAGTCTGGACACGCAGCACCAGAACAATGGGAGCCAACCAGCGCATGCTCAGGGTGGAGGACTGAATCAAAGACCAGATCCGATGCAATCTGTTGGTTTCCTTTAACTAGGAAATTATTTCATGAGCTGCTAATAATCTGGACTAATGTGGATTTATTCTACCAGCATCACAATGAACTGGTTTGAACTGGTTTCTCTGTAAAGTCAGATGAGTGTTTTATGAACTGTATAACTAAAACAAATGATGTTTTGGGTCTGAAGAGAAAACTAGAAGATATGGTGGAGAACTAGAGTCAGGACTGTGTGGGACTTCCAGATCCAGACTGGTTAACTGGTTATGGTTAACTAGCAGAACACCATGGTGGTGGACAAAGTCCATGCCACGGGACACCGACACGAGAAGCTCAACAGACCATCAGAGATGCCCATCCTGAGAAGTGTTGTCCTGACAACCACCTGGATCCTGCACAGAACCCCCAGACTCCCAGGCCTCTGGTAGAGGACGTGGGCTGGAAAGGACGACCGGCCGGTGGGGGGTTTGCGTATCCTTCCCATGGATGACTGGGTTCTCTCAGGATACTTCGACTTTCTCCCACTGACCATAAAAACCATGTTGGGTTAATTGATGATTGTAAATTGCCCCTCGGAGTATGTGTGCGCATGCATTGTTGTTTATCTCATTTGTCACTGTGCTGACCCCATGATGGACTAATGACCCATCCAGGAACTCCCCCAACTCCCGCCCAGAGCAGCAGGAACACCAGTTTACACAGAATGGAAGTGTTGGACAAAATGTCAGAATTCTGTTGCATGTTTCACAGCTGAGTTCAGGAAAGTTCCAGAAAGAATAAATTAGTAGAATCTGAATAAAGCTGCAGCCGGGCCTGCGGTTTCTTCTGCGCTGTGTGGTCTCGTCATGACCTGGGGCGTTCAGGGCCCACCTCCCTCACCCATCGTCCTTTGCTCAATGCTCATTGCTAGACTCCGTCTCTCATTTGAATATATTGATTGGGCCATCTGTAAGCCATTTATCTCCTTCAAAAGACCGTTAAAGTAGCACCCCCCACCACCTCTCTGCCCGCCCACCACTGTTTCACTGACAGCGGGAATAAACACGCAAATAAAGCAGCGCACACATACACACACACACACACACACACGTGCACACGCTTGCAGTCAGACACTCACGCTGGCTGAATAAATGGACCTAATATCCTCGAAATATTGAATTCTGTTACTGAAACACAACCTTAAAACAAATAAAAGCAGAAGCTGCTGCACTTGCTGCGATGTGAGATAAGAGCCAGAACACATATGGTGCACACGCAGGCCTGGTGGCCGAGCCGAGTGCACAACTCCCGCCTGCTTTGGAGAACCAAACACTATCTAATGCTTCATTTAGTGTTGCAGAAATTCCCACAAATAATGAAACCAATTATTGCATTCATATGGTGAATAATGGCTCCTTCAAATAATCTGCTTATCTGGCCCTGCCTCCATGGCTTAATGTGTCTGTGTGTGTGTGTGTGTAGACGTGTGTGTGTGTGTGTGTGTGTGTGTGTCTGCCTATCATCATAAACTGCACCCTGATGTTGCAGAAGCAGGGTTCTGGCACATCTGCAAGCTCTAGATATTCTTTGAACACTTGTACATGTCGTCAGCAGAGTGCATGCATCATCATGATTGACTTATTCTTGACATTCCCAGCAGTAAACCCTGGTTAAAGGATTACCCTCAAGACTTGGACCGCTGCCCGCCACAGTAAAGACCCTCCAACACCAGGCAGGAAAAATGCACTTGCAGAAAATGTGAATCTGCAACAGACATACATTGCTTTGTGTTCAGCACCTTTTACTGCCTCTTTGTTCTCCCTTTTGTCTTTTCTTCATTCAAATCTGTTTTCTCCTCCGACAAACCTTTGGCGGGCAGCCATTTGCAAGACCGAGCAAGAGGGGAGCAGCGTCAGATGAAGCAAGGGGGGAGGCAGAGCAACAAGAAAGAAAGAAGGATGAGTAGAGAGAATCAGAGAAGCATGGATGAGAGGGAAGATGCAGCACAACAAAGAAAAAGAGAAAAACTGGGAGCAGTGAGTTTCTGCTCTGCAGATTCAGCTTGCTGCCTTCCTTCGGGTGGCAGTTTCAGACCTCTCTCTGCTCCTGCAGGCTGCAAGTTAACACCAGAATCTGCTCCAGCAAGGTGAGGGGTGGTGGTCGCTGTCCAGCAGAGACGGTGCTTCTGTGTGTAAGTACAGGCCACGGGCAGATGGTGGAAAATTGGCGACTGCACTTGAACCATAAGGAGCATGTGCACATGGGAGAGTTTGCAAAGACCCTGGGCATGGGTACGAGCTGAGGACTGGCACCCATTGAGACTGGCAGTAAAACACAAGACCGCAGGGTTGGCAGCGGTGAGAGGTAACAATATGCCCAAGCTTCACTTGGAAGGCCAAAGAACTAGAAGTTATAACGACCAGAATTCAGATTACTGTGAGAAACAACGCAACAAAGACTCACCTGTCCTCACTGTTCAGAGTTTAAACCAGTTAACCAGTAAAAACTACTAAAAAAAAATCTAATAAACTGGTCGTGTAGATGTGTAATCGTTTCCGTTGGCAGAATGGTGAAGAAAGGATCAGTGTGGGAACCTGATGTTTATCTCTAAACAAACTAAGATGTGGACAAACACCAGGCTGACAGGACCAGGACCAGGACCAGGACCAGGACCAGGTGAGTTTCAGATGGTGTCCAACAACGTGGTTTTCACCATCAATTCAACCTTTCTTCTAAATTTCAGCCATTCCTTTGTGAGCTCTGTCAGACTCATCGTTTCAGCACATTTTTTTCAAATAATGAAAGAATTTCCTCATTTTTACGAGACACACAACTGCTAAAAACCTTTAAAATGTGCATTTTTTTTTTTTTTTTTTTTTTTTTTTTTTTGCAAACAGTGCAATTTTGTGCCACTTAATTTATAAATATCTTGTTGAAATGATGCAGCTGCAGATCCATCGGTTCATGGAACAGTAGCTGCATTTCCTTTACATTATTTAACAAAATAAAAGCCATATTTGTAAGTTTTGACAAACAACAACTGTGATTTGCAAATGTTTCCATTGAACAGTGTTGAGAGTAAAATCTTCTGCGTCTCAAGAGATTTTATGCAAATTGTTTTTTATGCAAAAAAAAAAAAAAATAAATAAAATGTGCATTTTCCTTTAACTCTTTCATGCATCGTGGCCACATAGTTTACACCTATTTACAAGCTTTTATCTTGCATATTCATGAATGAAGATGGTATTTCTGTAAATAAACCATTCAGTGGAAGTTAGAGAGTCATCCAATACGTTTCCACTCACTGGAAAATAAATAAATATATGATATAATTAAACATAATGTATTTACACAAGTTTTCCTTTGTAATAAACAGGAAAAGAAAATAATACAGTTATATTTTATAAAAATTTACATAATATAATTACGATTATATATTACTTTATAGATATTTTATAGAATACATTAAAATAAATCATAAATCATGATAAATTCTAAATATCACTAATAAACAAGAAGTATCATTGCATATGTCTGTAGAGGTGAAATACTGTATTTAAAAATAATTGTTAATAAATTTGTTTTTTATTAATTCCTGCATGAAAGGGTTAACTGCTGGAGGAAGTTTCACACTCAGAGTCTGGATAAGTGTGTGGCTCGGTGGAGAAATCGGCCTTGAAGCAAAATTATTATCTAACGTACTCTAAAATAAATTTATAATGAGCAGTTCCCCAGATTTTCAAATGCTGTTTTAAAAATAAAGAATGAAAAATATTAAAATTATGTCCCAAAAACCACAGAATCCAAACTTTCCAGAAGATTTACATCGTGTAAACGGCCACATTTGGCTTTTCTGTCGCTGCCCTGTTAGTCTAAGACACGTTTCATCTTCCTCTGAAGGTTTTCTGGCTGACATGATTTATCAGGTTTTTTTAAAACACTGTACGAGTGTACAAGCTGAATTCCATGTGTGTCAAACCCAGAGCCTGAGAGTTCAGAGCCCTGCAGCCTGAGTAGCTTATGGTATCAAACAATAATTAATATTTCCATAGAAAATGTACTGCGGTCCGATCAGCTTAAACAGCATTTAACAACATGTTTCCAACAAATAAAAGAACTTATTTTCCATTTATTCTTTAAATATTTTTTGTTGTTTCATCATAATTTGACAAATTTGTCCCTGTTTTGTGTTTGTGGAAGAACTAGAGTCAGATAGTAAGTCTGCTGTAACCTGACGACTAAACAACACCAGCATGCGCACAGTAAAACCAGGAGTTTACATGTAACTCACCAGCATGTGTTTCCTCAGGAGGACGTGTTGCAGCTGAAACCAGGTACGCTGCATTATGTTTGTTTTCCAGTGTGTGTACCTGGATGCAAATTGAATTCAGGCCAGCAGCATCGAGGAGCCGTAGCTGTTAAACTGATTAAATGTTGAAAAAGAAGGAAAAATGTCTTCAGGCTCTTCTAATAACGTGAAGTATGAGTAACTGTCTTCTTAACCTGCATAGTGCAGCAAAATTACTGTTAGAAGTCATTTTCCACCTAAAAGCCACTAAGCTAAATGTAATGGAGTAAATGTAACTCCTTACTGAGCTCCTCTGCACTGAAAATACTCTTTCTTTTACAATTTCACAGAGTATTTGTATTCATCCACTTATTTTTCCTTGTGTGAAACATTTTCCTGCAGTAGGGCTCTTTGTAAATGTAAAGTAAGTACATGCATTAAAATTCTGTTTGGTCCAGTGTAGCTCCTCCTGCAGCATCAAGACAATGATGTACAAGTGTATCTGAAGCAACTGTGCATGTTTACCAATCGATCTGCTCCACTCTGACACGTTCAGAGTCCCAGTGTCATTATGGCCGTTGTTTGGCGCTATAAAGCAGAGTTGGGCAGTGCTGATAGCGGTGAGGGATATGGATGGGCCTGTACAGAGCTGGAGAGCAGCAGCGCCATACATCTTCCACAGTGTAGACCTGTTAGCTTTCCGCTTCTGCTGAAGGGTTCATCATAGAAATATGCACAGAAATAAGTCAAGTGTGTGTACATACAGTCTTTTCTGACTGGAAGAACAAACTCACGTACATGCTGACAGATTTGTGAAGAAAACTTTATTATCGTCTTGTAACTTGTCCTTAAATACGTTATAATCATTCCTTCTTAAAACACAGATCTATTTATCAATTATCTCTCTCTCTCTCTCTATATATATATATATATATATATATATATATATATATATATATATATATATATATATATATATATATATATATATATATATATATATATATATATATGTATATATATATATATATATATACATATATATATATACATATATATATATATATATATATATATATGTATATATATATATATATATATATATATATATATATATATATATACATATATATATATATATATATATATATATATATATATATATATATATATATATATATATGTATATATATATATATATATATATATATATATATATATATATATATATATATATATATATATATATATATATATATATATATATATAATGTGTGTGTGTGTGTGTGTGTGTGTGTGTGTGTGTGTGTGTGTGTGTGTGTGTAGTATTTTTTCCTAGATATGTCTGTACATGACTTCCTTGCTGAAAATCCTTCTGTGGGATGGATGAGTGTCTCCAGCCCATTCATCATCTGCCTTATCCGCCACCCTCGCCAGTGTTTTTATATCAGGCAGCAGTCAAAGTGACAACTGATGGCCCTCTCTCTCCCACTCCCTCGCTCCCTTCCTTTTTTCACCCTCCATCTCTCTTTCTTTTGTCATTTCTCTTCTTTTTTCCATTCCCCAGTGCCCCACTTGCTTTGGTTGTGTGGCTGACAGTGGGCATGTTCAACGGCGGTCATGCACACTTCTTTCTCACCTCCCCGCCTCCCTTTCTAGTACAGATCTCCTTCTTCCACCCTCCACTCTTCCTCCCCACCCTCCCCTCTCATCTAACCCTCTCCACGTCCCTCTCGATCTATCTATCTCTCTCCCGTGCACCATTGGGACCAGAGTGGCACCTTCAGAGCGGGCCATAAAAAGGCCCTATAAAAAGCCCCAACACAGGGAAGAAAGGGTAATGATGAAATTTAACTGCTCCTCTCGGTGCACCTGGGGCCTGGCCCTGTGTGTGTGGATATATGGGAACGCATGTGTGTGTCCTGTATGTGTTTGTGTGTTCGGCGAGCGTGAGGCCTGGGCACTGAACCGGAACTGCCCTGCTAGGGGGGTCAATGTCACGGCACCGCCATGAGAGTTATCACTTTTTAAAGACGTACTATAGATTTTGTGGGGGAACTCATTTACACCGGCATAAAATGGAAGGTGGCAAGGGAAGTTTAAAATGTAAAAAGGACAGGGAGCGGGAAACCGGGAGGAAAATAGGTGCGATGACTTGAGTGGCCTCACTGGTGTGATACAGGCTTTAACCCTTTCAGAAGATGGCCGCTGTGTTGGCTCCACTTTTGTCTGGCTGAAACAAAGCAGATCCCCGGTAGGTGCAGTTTAATAAAGTTTTCATTTCAAGTTATGTGTCTGATTGGATATTTATGATCCTGACACCAGGAAGCTGTGTCCAGGATCTGTCCATAAAATCTAGATGCTGAAATAATGTGATGCGAACCATTAAAAGTCCCCAGCATGTCAGAAACAGCCGTGTGAAACTCTGTTGATGAAAACTGGGATGGTCATGTGACCCTCCAGCTGGTCTCCGGAGGTTTTCCAGCGTTTCTTTACAATCCAGACACAACATGTAGTGTTTATTCAGAGACTCTAGATGGTAAATCCACCATTATTTATCACATCTTCATCACCATCACTACCATGTTGCTAAGAGACCTCTATTTTCACCTGGACATGATGATGAAGACACTTCCTGTCAGACTTTCCACCAATCAAATAAAGAGTGCATTCACACCACAATGGTCTGCCGGACTCCACTGGTCTGACTGGTCTGACTGGGAGCATGGCTCAGTTGGAGTCTGGGATCTGTGTGTTATTTCTACAAACTTCTGGTTGCTTTTTGTGCTCCTTTATCTATTCATACATTCATTTTACTGGGGCAGTTGTAGCTCAGAGGAAGAGCGGTCTGTCAACTGGAGAGTTGGGAAATAGATTCCAGGCTTCCCCTGACTCTGTGCCGAAGTGTCCTTGGGCAAGACACTGAACCCCAAGTTTCCCCTCTGAGTACAAGTCCATGTACAGTTCATAATCTGACAGCTGAGGGCATCCTGGAGACATAAAACAAGCAAAAACTCTCAATAAACAGGGAATAACAATGTCTCGATGTTTTAAGAGTTAATCTGATTCAACATGTTAAACTGTATGGATGAATTAGAGTCACTGGATCGATGGATTTATCCAACAGATGAGCGGTCTGTGTGATCGCCGGTGAGTACGGCTGAAATCACTCCCAGCCTGTGTGTCAGAGCAGAACTATTTTCAGTTCACTTACTGGCCAGAACCCAGCACCCTCCCCACGCTCAGATGCTGGCTCACCAGCGTCCTCAGCTTCCCTCTCCGTTCCCTGCCTCCCACCTGTCCTTGGCTTAGGAGTGTCTCTGGCTGGGCCGTCAGCGTGGAAAATCAGCCTTTGTTGGATGTGTGGGGACTGGAGGAGGGGACGGCCAGTGTTGTGGAGAGGATGAAAGCCACAGGAGTAGCAGCATGCTCTGACTGACAGGGCTTGACACTGGGAAGGGCCAGCAGCCCAGACCTGGCAACCCTCGCCGACCAAACATCAGGCCTTCTAGGCTGGCCAGCGCCAGGTCCATGACCCAGTGTCTTCCAGGCCTCACTGTAAGGAACCCTTTCTAATGAGCTGTTCAACAATCTGAGCGCCAGTATGGAAACTGGAGGCCATGTTGGACTGGGATCATACCAGTAACCATCTCAATAACCTATTGGTTCATAGCCCTTGTTGAAAATATTATTTATGTTCCAGATGAGGATGGTTAACATCTTATCCTTCATAATACACCTCATGTCATGAGCTTGTTCCTGCATCATTATTCAACATGGAGGGGGCCAAAATGGTCACCATGGTATCATCACCTCCCTAAAATTACCATGTTGTCCCAGATCTTATTTACTGAACCATTAAAACCCTAAAAGCACCCAGTTAAGATTAGGGAAGGATCAGGGTTTGGTTTAAAAGACATGATAAAGTAATCATTGCGGGCTGATGGATAATGATGCAGAACCAACACACCTCCATGCATTTCCCCAACATGCTCAAAATGATGTCTTCATTTCTACCCCACAAAACAGGACTACACACACCTGACTGGTTTGCAAATTTTTTATTAGAAATGATCAATTTTATGCTAATGATGAAGCTCAAGGTCTTTAAAACCATCATTAAAGGGGCTTTGCTTCGGTATTCTCCTCCCCAGCCCCAGACATACGCGTGGCATCAGTCACCGGTTCATTCTGGATACCCATCAACTGATGGTATTTTTAACTGCACACATACACACATTTACACACTTATGAGGAGTGTCCATGCTACCAGTGTACAATCCAATGAAACGTGTGCCATGCATAAATTAGCCCTACTTCCTGCAAAACAGCTTATTGCTAAAAGGATTAGAGTGACACACATATAAACAACACAAACATGCTAATCCTCATTAGCACTGTTGAAAGTCCCCCTGATGCAGTGCTGGGGAGGTGGAGGGGCATGTAGCCAGGCAGGATGGTGGGATTCAGTTAGCTGCTAATGCTGCTGAATGCTGGACTGTGTAAACACACACACACACACACACACACACACACACACACACATTTGCACTGTTAGTTTTTGTGGGTTTTTCTTTCATGTCAGAGTGAACTTGATCAATCAAAACACTGTTTATTCAAAGTGGAGTTGAACGCGAAGAGGTGCAGGAATCACCAACTTTCAGCCAACAGTGCTGGCACACATCTCAGGATCCCTCTTGGTTTTTGGATGTGATGATTCCAGTGTAATAAGAGCTAAATAGAAAGGGCTCGTCAGGCCATAAAGGCAAACAGCTTGGGCTTGCCAAAGGGAACGGGGGAGTCGGTGTTGGAGGGTGTGCATATGTATTTTGTGCATGTTGAGAGGCGAGAAACAGAGAGGCAGAGCTAATGGCTGACATCTGGCATTGGCCTCCCCCATCTGAGTCCGATGCTCCAGCCTCATACTGTCATTCTGAATGATAAAGCTGAGAGATCACCGCCTGAATCGGCACACTTGCAAATCCCCCGGCCAGCCCTGCAGGCATGGGCACGAGAGCCTCTTCCAGCCAGTCACTGGTTAATGTGCCAATTTGTTTTCCAGAATGTTCAAAGGAAGAATTTATCGCCATGCTTTTATGGCTGTGGGCTAATACTAATAAAACACTGAAATTCACTTAATCGGCCACAGTGGACACGGAAGCTTGAGGAGGAAGAGGAGAGCTGTCTTCGGCCCAGTCCCTTTGCAAACACACCCTAGAGGCAACGATACCACTGAGGCACACTCAGCAGCAACACATGCAGGTAAAAAATATCCAATTTTATCTCAATTTTAGTAAAATTAGTTAAATAATGAAATGCACAACATGTAGACAGATAAACATTCACAGTTCACTACTTTTTTTTTTTTTTTTTTTTTTGTCTTGTCCGGCATTTAAGCAAGCAGACTGATGTTCTGGATGCTGTGTTCTGCTGAGCAAATTTATTTTGCCAAGGGGAACTTTTGTAGATGTAATGATCCCCTTGTATTTCTTGATTCTTATTTTATTTTTCAATTTGTTTTGGATAATAGCTTGTATTACAGAGTTTATGCCGCTGGACCCGACCGGAAAGGACAGGAAAGGGGCAGAAAGAGAACAGAAAAGAGAACATAAAAAAAAACAAAAAAAAAAACAAAAGAAAGAGATCAATGCATACATGTATATGCACATACATACCCACCTACATATATATGTATATACACTCGCACATACATTATATATATACATATATACATACATACACACATATACACATACATACACATGCATACATAAAGATAGATATACATGCATACATATACACATACATACACACACACATATATATATATATATATATATATATATATATATATATATATATATATATATACATATATACACATATACATACTCACATACATACACATACATATACATACATACACATACACTCACACATATGCATACATATATACATATCCATACACATACATACATACACATACATACACATACATACACACACATACCCACCCACACACATAAATATATACACCCACACAAGCCAACTCTAGATTCGTGGAGAACAAAACCGTTGACAATCATGAAGACCAGAAACTAGCAAGTTAAGTCAAAAAGACAGAAAGAGAGCTACAGTTCACTACTTGATGAAGGACCTACTTTTACTGGAGGTGACACAACCCTGTTTTCACTAGCTGGTCATTTAGCTTATTTCTGTTCTTATTTATTTTATCTGCATTATGTCGTCTTTCAGACTAGTGGAAAGAAAATGTTGAAATACACATTTCAGGTCTGCATGTGGGACTGGTGAGCTGTCCAGGGTGTACCCTGCCTTTCACCCAAAGACTGCTGGGATAGGCTCCAGCTTCCCCGCCACCCTTCATTGGACTCAGCGGTTCGAATCATGAATGAATGAATGTCAACAAAATTAAAAAAGAACTTTGAAACTGGGTTTTTTTCCAGTGTAGTGAAGTTGTTGTCCCCCCCCCCCCCCCCCCCCCCCCCCCCCCCCCAAGTATGCAAATTAGCACATTTTTGTCTGGATAATTTGTAATTTGCAAATTAAAACACATTGTTAAAAAAAAAAAAAAAAAAAAAAAAAAAAAAAAAAAAAAAAAAACTTGCTGTACAAAAATAAATACTGTTAATGTGAGGAACAATCCAAGAAAGCTTCATAGTGGTGGCTGTTGGTTATAAATAGTAACCTGTTCACCTGCAGTGTCTCACTTTAACAAATCGTGCCTGTGAAACACTAAATGCATACTTCCATATATAACTCTTCTCTGTTTGTCTTTTTATTTCTATGAGAACCGTTTTATTTCGTTTTATTGCTCATGTTAGTTTTCCTGACAGGAAAGTTCATCTCCGTAATTTCTTGTCTCAGCGTTGTTAGTTTTCAGGCAGACTGTGTCTTTCTCACAAATCTGTCATCAGCAAGTTGGCAGATGTCACTCGCTGTGGGGAGAGAGAGAACAAAATGAGGAGATAAAACTAAGAACGGGTGGGGATGAGAGGTGAATCGGGATCTTAAGGAGCGAAGGATGGGACAACGTAGCTGATGTTTCAGCTCCTGTTTCTTTGCCAGTCCTCAGCTGAAGCCAGAGGAGCTCTACCAGGGGATGCTCTCCAGAATCTGGCCGCACACTAATTACTGATGGTTTTGTTCAGGAAATTATCTCCATGTCCATAGCAGCATTTCACAGCAAATTAGCCGTGGAAATCCCAAAAACCAATAAATAAAGCTGAAAGTGTTCATCAGGATCTCTGTGATTGTGTTGCTCACTTTCTTTGTTCTTCTCCCTAATGCCAAAGAAACTAAGAGCCTGTTTCCTTCATAAGGGAATCCTTTCCACCCTTAAAAGAGAGACAAATAGAGGCTTTGTTTAGGTCGTGCTGTGAGGTAGCGATAAGCTGACAGTATTGATGCCAGAATGTGTAAAAAGCAAATATCAACCAAGCTATTCTTTAAATGAGCACGGAGAAATTAAGTTGTTGAAAAGGAATATTTAAGCAAACATCTCAGATTAATCAAAGCAGGATTAAAGACAAAGTAAATGAAACAGAGTAAAATGCAATAAAATGTTAAAAAAGAGGAAAGTTTCTGAAATGAACACAAACACAGTTGGAGAGAAAAATGACAGAAAAACGACGGAAAAACACGAAAATGTCAATAAATCTACAGTTTGTCTTATCTGGACACATCCATCATCCATCCATCCATCATCCATCCATCCAAAATCCATCCATCCATCATCCATCCATCATCCATCCATCAATCATCCATCCATCATCCATCCATCATCCATCCATCAATCATCCATCCATCATCCATCCATCATCCATCATCCATCCATCGATCATCCATCCATCATCCATCCATCAATCATCCATCCATCCATCATCCATCCATCAATCATCCATCCATCATCCATCCATCATCCATCATCCATCCATCCAAAATCCATCCATCCATCATCCATCCATCATCCATCCATCATCCATCCATCCATCATCCATCCATCCATCATCCATCCATCATCCATCATCCATCATCCATCATCCATCCATCCATCATCCATCATCCATCATCCATCCATCCATCATCCATCCATCCATCATCCATCATCCATCATCCATCCATCCAAAATCCATCCATCCATCATCCATCCATCCATCATCCATCCATCATCCATCATCCATCATCCATCCATCCAAAATCCATCCATCCATCATCCATCCATCATCCATCCATCCATCATCCATCCATCCATCATCCATCCATCATCCATCATCCATCATCCATCCATCAATCATCCATCCATCATCCATCATCCATCCATCCATCATCCATCCATCCATCATCCATCCATCATCCATCATCCATCCATCATCCATCCATCATCCATCATCCATCCATCCAAAATCCATCCATCCATCATCCTTCCATCCATCATCCATCCATCATCCATCCATCCATCATCCATCCATTTATCCATCACCCATCCATCCATCATCCATCATCCATCCATCCATCCATCCATTATCCATCCATCATCCATCCATCATCCATCCATCATCCATCCATCCATCCATCCATCCATCCATCCATCCATCTACCCATCCATCCATCCATCCACCTGCTGTCTTTGGATCAAATACTACAGAACTTTATCGTAGTATGCAGACAATATGCAACTTATGTCTTTGTCACCAGACAACTGCAGTCCAGACTTATTGTATCAGTGTTTGCATTAAATGAACGCCTAAGTAAGAGAATTTTCACCAGGCCTTATTTATAAAGCTGCTGCACAAAACCTGCCATATACCAATTCTAGTCAACTTTTTGGATTTATAAAACCAGGACTTGGCGGTAAAACGTCCCGACATCCACGTCAACTCTGACCCTGGCATACAACAACATCTGGAGAAACGGGAAACGGCAACACCAAAGGCTGAAAATAAAACCAAAGAAATGGTGTGAAATTTGGGACATTTGGCCAAAAGCAAATCTAAACTTTCACACAGAATGTTGGACATTAACAGCATTTACAAAAACTGAGAAAGTGTGTATTTGATATTGTTCCTCCACCACGTAAAACATAAACCAGTAAAATATGTTCTGAAACAAAACAGGTCTACATGTTTAGTGTTGATCCTGATTTATAAACGAAAAAGGTGTGGGACGTGCTGCTTTATAAATTAGGAAGTTTTTTTGTCTGTCCGTACACCACCTGTAGTCATTGTTGCTACGCAGAGTTTTATTAATGATGCCCACAGACTGTAACCTGACGTGTTGATAGATGTGACTTTCAGCATCCATAAAGCTTCACCAAGAAGCTTTTTACCAAGTCAGCCACGGAAAAGTTGAAACTTCCCTCAGCTCATCCAGATGCTACTGCTCAAGCTTTAACTAGGACCAAAATCTGAACACAGTTTTAACATCTTTACACTGGTTTCCAGTGTTGGTCCAGAATGCAATGGGACATGTTCGGATATTATAAGTGGGCAATAAAATTATTTAGCCACAAATTGCTCCAGTTCTCTCACTTAGAAGATGACAAGTGTCCAATTTCCATCAGGTGTATGTCAACTATGAGTCAAAAACAAGAAATAAATCCAGAAAATCACCTTATCGGATCGTTTTAAGAATTTATTTGTAAATTATGCTGGAGAATATTTGGTCAATAACAAAAGTTCATCTTCGTACTTTGTTAAATACTCTTTGTTGGTAAGTCAAACATGTACTGCTAGTCCTAGCAAGGTTTTTACACACTGTTGATGGTGTTTTGCAGATCCATGCAAATCTCCAGGGATGTTTTGGGGCTGTCGCCGGGCAACACAGACTTTCCAAAGATTTTCTATGGCGTTGGGATCTGGAGACTGGCTCGGCCGCAGGCCTTTGAAATGCTCTAGAAGCCGCTCCTTTGTTGCCCTGGTGATGTGTTTGGGGTCATTGTCTGGCTGTCTGGTCACCCAGCTGCTTTCATCTTCAGTGCCCTCGCTGATGGAAGGTTTTCACTCAGTCTCACCGTACACGGCCCCGTTAATTCTTTCCTTCACACAGATCAGTTGTCCGGGTCGTTTTGCAGAAAAACAGCCCGAACCATAATGTTTCCACCTCCATGCTTCACAGCAGGTATGCTGTTATCTGGATGCAGCTCTGCATTATTTCTCCTCCAAACACGACAAGTTGAGTTCTTACCAAAACGTTTGTTTTGGTTCCATCAGACTGTCCTCCAATCGTCTTCTGGATCATCCAGGTGCTCTCCAGCAAACTTCTGACGGGTCTGGACATGGACTGGCTGAAGCAGGGGACACGTCTGTCTCTGAACTGGTGGAAAGACCTCATTCCACACCTAGAGACGACACCGCACCTTTTTCAGCTGAGGTCAACAGTCTGATTTGGAGGTGCTGATTATCATCATCATCATGGCATGATGAAGGCAACAGAACCACATCCTCTGTGAAAAGTAGAGGTCCAATCCTGATTCCATCATTCTGGATTCCCTCTACATCTTGATATTCTGTCCATAAAAGTTGAACAGAATCAATAACAACAGGCCTCCTTGGCGGATTCCAACCTTCACTGATCAATCATCTGATTTATTGCTGACAGTGTGAGCTAAGTTCAGGCTTTGGTTGGGACCAGAACATCTGGTACTCCACACAGGATGGTTGAACACCTTCTTCAAGTCCACAAAAACACATGCAGACCAGTTGGGTGAACTCCCATGCTCCTCCCCAGACCTTGCCCAGGGTGCCGAGCTGATCACTGGTCCATAAACAGGACAAGAAAACACCCTTCTTCTTGAATCTATGGGGTGACGGTCCGACGGACCCTCCTCTCCAGAGTAAGCTTGCTGTTTGAATTTACCCGTATACAAAGATTATCATATTCACTCATCAGCACTGACATTTTTGGATCATTTGTTGCTTTAACTGTTTTGACAATATTCCAAATAAACAAACAAACAAACTAAAAAAATAAAAAATGTTTTTTTATCATTGAAAACACTGTCCAACAGAGTGAGCTCTGGAATCTGGGAAATCAGGTGAACACGTCTAAACCAGCATTAAAACGTCTCAGAACAGCTGGAGTTTTCCTGGTTCCTTACAGGCGGAACGAAGCGAGCACTGCAACGTAAAGAGCAGCTTGAACAGGAAAACCAACATGAGCAGGTTAATCATACATCATGTCAGAAAAAACAGCGTTACAAGTTCTAAACTTTCCACCAACAAGGATTCAGTTCAGCCAGTCAAATATGAGCTTCCACCAGGCTAGAAGTAATTATCTCCACATCCCTCCCAGAACGTGTCAACTAGCTGTGTGAAACCCTGGAGGAGGGGTCATCAGTTAGTGGCAGTATGTGGGTCAGACCGTTCTGCAGGTTGTATGGGTGGGCGTCGAGACCACCCCAGCCCCGACACACCCAGAGGATGAGCAGGGAAAAGTGGTTTTTGTGTGTGTGAGTGGTGCGGTGCAGAGTTTAGGAGATGTATAGAGGTGCTATACCCAAATGACAAGCCCACTGGTCTCATGGCAAGGCACAATTAATGACCCGTGCCAACATTACGGGATGAAAAATCCCCCCTGTCCGAACACTGCCCGCCCAGCCTGGCAAGTGGAATTCTTCATTAGACCTGGCAACACACAGAGTGCCGGGTACATGGTTTAATTTATCTGTTTTTATGAGAAGAAAGTTTGCTGGAATCATTTCACTGGTATAAAAGTGTAAACATTGTCATGTTCTATCAGGGAAAATACAACTAGTAATAAGGACACGTAGATGAGCATGTTTTCTCAGCTGAGAAGTGCTTAACAAGCCTTTTAGCAGAGATATCCGGTATGTTTCTACATGTACTGTTAAACCGTTACTTTTATTTTCACTAGAAGACCACATGAAGTATAATTCCACAAAGTATTTCAGAAAACTTCGGAGTACTTTAACTGCAAATTCCAGTGAAGCTGAACTTAGTGGAGACTCAACCTGGCTGGTTTTTAACAAATCTAAACTGTTTTCTGAGCATTAAAAGCAGCTGATGTTCAAACTTTTCATCTTCAAAACCACTTTAGGAAATTTAAAGGATTGAATAAAAAACCTTTAGTAAAAATAACATTTAGGTTAAAACTGTATTAAAACATTATGATGATGACTGCTGGGACGGACTCAAACTTCCCTGCAACACTGGACTGGCCTAAGCAGCTAAATAATGGATCAATGAATGAATGAATGAATGAATAAATTAATCACTGATGAACGAATGAATTATTTAATTATTAACCATTGAATGAATGAATAATTAAATAAATCAATCATTAAATGAATGAATAAATATTTAAATGAAAAAATAATTGAACAAATAAATAATTGAATGAATAATTGAATGAATGGATGAATGAATAAATGAATACATATACAAGGGATTGGCATCCATGTTTCATTCATTCATTTTTCATTCATTTAATTATTCATTCATTCTTTGAATGAATTAATAATTAAATGAATAATTAAATGAATGAATGAATGAATGAATGAATAATTAAATGAATGAATGAATGAATAATTAAATGAATGAATGAATGAATGAATAATTAAATGAATAAATAATTGAATGAATAATTAAATGAATGAATGAATGAATGAATAATTAAATGAATGAATGAATGAATAAATGAATACATATACAAGGGATTTGCATCCATGTTTCATTCATTCATTTTTCATTCATTTAATTATTCATTCATTCTTTGAATGAATGAATAATTAAATGAATAAATAATTGAATGAATAATTAAATGAATGAATGAATGAATGAATAATTAAATGAATGAATGAATGAATGAATGAATAATTAAATGAATGAATGAATGAATGAATGAATGAATAATTAAATGAATAAATAATTGAATGAATAATTAAATGAATGAATGAATGAATGAATAATTAAATGAATGAATAAATGAATGAATGAATGAATGAATGAATGAATAATTAAATGAATAAATAATTGAATGAATAATTAAATGAATGAATGAATGAATAATTAAATGAATGAATGAATGAATGAATGAATGAATGAATGAATGAATGAATGAATGTTGTGAAGCTCATCACAGCAGGCTCATGTAAGCAGAACGATGCCGTGTATGAAATCCATGGTTGACTTTAATATAATTGAGATGGAGATCTGAAGTTTATATAATATTATTACTTTATTACTTTAACATTATTACTGCTGTTAGTTACAGTTGTTACATAAACATCTGACCACAGTGTTGTGTTTGATCCTGACCAACTGGCAACGCTGTGCGACACACTGGTGTGTCCCTCCCCTCCAGAAGGTGAAGCTTCGCTCTCGTTGCTAAGCCGGGTAGGGAACACTGCTTTTGGTTTCCTGTTGCATTTGTGTTTCAGGTAGTAAAAGTAGTTGGTGTGGTGTGCACATCTGGAGGAGTTGCTAATGGATTTGCAAAAGTTAAATAGTTAAAAACTTTTATTTAATGATGGCATTGTTTCTAATTGTCTTGACTGGGAGCGTTCAATACAGTCCAAAAGGTATCAGTGGTTTGTGCAAATATTTACAGTTCAGTAGGAGTACGATGATTGCAGGCTGATTACTTTTGACCAACAGGGAATTGTGTTGTGCACAGTGATGACGTGTTCTTCTAAATAAAAGCAAAACGGAGTGAAGACATCATCTGCGTTTCCTTGTTTTATTCAATAAGAAGAAACCTCGCATCTCTCCCAAACTGTCGGCTAGAGGCTGCAACACATCCTTCTCTGTGTCGTCTCCATCTGCTGCAAGTTAGAGAAAAATTCCTGCTGTATTGTTGACATGGCAAATTAATCAGTTACTTTCTTTCCTCTAGTATGGATTCAGCTACATATTACTCTGCCGTTTGCTATTCTAGCTGTGTGTGTACAGCTGATCAGGACATCTGCAGGTCTTTTTGCCACTGGACTGGGAAAGTGTCATGGCTGGGTGAGGTGGCAACAGACCGGTGATGCCAAGAGGTGAGAGGAGTCGCCAGAAAGCTACAAAAACCCAACGTCCAACTTAAAGAAACATTTCACGTGAACGTCTTTGCTGCTAGCGGACGCTGGGCTTGTTAGGTCACAAAATGCCATTTACTGTTGTATAAGCTAATCTGAGCAGTTCTACGGCTTCTACGGAGGACTGAACGAGAGTTGGCCGCCAGATATCCCGAATGATTACGTCAAGACGGTTTTGGGAACTTACAATGAAGTCCGGGTCCAACAGAGGATGAATGAAAACATCACGTCAACATTTAGCTGAGTTCTGCAACACTGTTAGTGGGGATGGGAATTAAAAAAAAAAAAAAAAAAAAATAGAATATTAGCATTTTTTGCTTCACAATTTTAAAAACAATTATTTTAATTAAAAAATAGATTTTTTTAAAATGAAAAATAATCCACCATAACATTTTTGTCATTTTTTATTGTTTTTGTTGATCTTTTTCCGTGTCTTCTTGGGCATTAAAGCAGCAGAATGATGGTCTGGCTGCTGGGTTGTTCTTTCCTCATTGAGATGAAGAAAAATGACGAGCAAAAGTTTTGTACATTGTTTTTTGTTTCAAGTCTACAAAAATCAGCAATATCAAAGAATAGTGAAAATAGTTATTCATCTAAAGGAATTGGTGCCCAAACAATTGGAATGGAATTGAATGGGGACGAAAGCATAATGTTTCAGACCGAACTGTTAGCATCGATGATCCTGAAGGTCGAAGCTGAAGACAGAAGTTCCCTGAATGTTTTCAGCAGAAAGTATTTGTGATTGACTGAATGTGTGATCGTGCCTTTTGGTGGTTTGTAGCTTCACTGTTTACAGTCAACTGAAGTTCCACCACAACAAAATAAAGATGGATTCAGATCTAATGCACAAACCGAAAGTCTTCCTCTTCTGACTTCTTTAAAAAAGAAAAGTGATTCCATCACTGTCTGTCAGTGCGAGACACACATATCTCTGAAAACATTTAAGTTGTGAAGGTTTTGTTTGGTTCTTTTGTCTTCATTTGTTATGTTGTGAAGAATGTCTCTTTGGCCAACATCAGAATATTTCCTGATTCATTTCCACAGCGGCACGCCGTGTTTGCTGAAGGGAGAGATTCTGCTCAGGTCTCAGAAATGTTGGCTTCAGCTCCAGAAGAACTTCGCTCCCTCATCCAGGCGTCCAAACTGGGCGTCCAAATTCCCACCCTGCCATTTTTCACGTAACAGAGCTCGAATAAACAAATCGAAGCAATTTCAAGTGTGGAAATTGCTCTCAAAATAACAACTGTGAATGAAGAAATGTATTATCTTCACCCTCCAAATCCAATTTGTTTTATGCATATCTTGCCATCTAAATTGAATACAACACGTTGCTTGTGCAGGAAATTGTTTTGAAAAGACTCGCCTTATCTTATCACAAGCCCCTATCTTATCCCAGGCATCTCTCTTTCTCAGCCAGCAGAGGCATCGACATGCAGAAGGCTCTGTTCAGGGTTGTTCCACCGCCTTTTCAGCAGACTTACATGCAGCGTGTTCACCAGATCTGACTCAGACTCCTTTACAGTGGAACCTCTGCTTGGTGTTGATTGATATTCAGAAACTATTTTAATTTAGTAAAATGATTGATTAATGTTTTGCATTTCCATGTAGAAGAACCAGGTTAAATATTATAAAATAAAATAAAATAAAATAAAATAAACCTTTTTTTTTAAATAAAAAATTGTTTATAAAGTAAATAACATGTGGGATTTCACTGTTCAGACTTTTCAGAGGTGAATCTGAATGAAACTGAATCTCTGCATGTCTGCAGACATCTTGATGTTTCTTTGACGTCTCTCATCTCCCGTCAGGTTTCTGGTTTTAAATGTAAATTCTTTGCAATATTCATGGAGGCAGATGAACCCTTGTTTCTTCCTTTTCTCCATCGTCTGACTCTGAACAAGTCCTGCAGCTTTGCAGACCTTGTGACCGCTAAATGAGACAAGCGCTGCCCCCAGATGCTCAACAGGTTGCTGTTACTGAGACTGGATGACCCTGAACAATATTTCCATTTTCTTTTCTTTTTGTAGCTTCACAGCAGCACAAATATGAAACAGACACAAATGTGTTCCATTTCTGACTAAATGCAAAGCAGGTTTCCCTTCAGGGTTATTTCCAGGCAGTGATGTTCACAAGTCTGTTGATAATTTATGCAGGTCAGTAAATATGCTCGAAACATATGAAATAAAACAGAGTTTTTAATGTGAAACTAAATCCATCTGGACCCAGAGAGAACCTTTCTAAACTAAGGACCAGTTCACATCCTCCTGTCGGACTGGAGTCCTGGTCTGGTTGCTCGGTCCGCCTCGTGTGTGGACGCACAAACTAATTCTGATTCGGACCAAAGGAGCCGACCCGGTTTCCATCTGTTTCAGGAAGCGGACCACAACACAACGTGCATTCAGCACATGGCATCATGGGTAAATATAACCTTAACATCCAGGCGTGTGGCAGGGTCGGTGGGTCTTCACAGTCACGTCTTATTAATTATTACAAAAATAAATAATAACAGAAAGTGTCCAGCATGTGGTGCACAGGTAGGTCAGCGAGCAGCCGTATGTGTGTGTTGAGGGGTAACGGTGTGTTTCCCACACCGAACGCTTCATGGTCCTGTTCCTCCTGTTCCTGACTGATCTACCTAACACTTCCTGTCTCACACTCCCAGCCGACCTCTCCTTCTGCTCCCACACTTTCCCAGTTAGATACGCGCCCACACACACACAGGCAGAGCTGTGAACACAACTCCCATCCATCCATTTTCTGCCGCTTCTCCAGGGTCGGGTCGCCGGGGCAGCAGCCTGGGAAGCCCCGACCTCCCTCTCCCCAGCCACTTCCACACAAGCTTGCACGGGGGGGGGTTCCCAGGCCAGCTGGGAGATGTGGTCCCTCCACTGTGTCCTGGGTCTTACTGGAGTATCTCCCAGTACAACATGGCTGTAACACCTCGTCCAGGAGGCCTCCAAACCAGATGCCAGAGCAACCTCACCTGGCTCCTCTGGATGTGGAGCGACTCTCCTCCGAGCCCCTCCCAGATCACTGAGCTCCTTACCCTGTCCCTAAGGGACAGCCCGGCCACCCTGCAGAGGAATCTCATCTCAGGTGCTTGTATTCATAATCTCGTTCGTGCGGAAATCAGGTGTGAACTGTTACATATTAAATATTTAGAAAGGCCTGTAAAGTTGGTTTTAACTCATTTATAACATTTTATTACCGTCTTTATTTCTATCTTCTTTCAAGTTTTTATTTTGATTTTTTAACAATGTGTGGGGAATTTCATTCAGCAAATGTTTGTGATCTTTTTGACCCAATGACCTTAAAGAATTCTGATTTTTTTCTGTAACGGTATCGTTTTACAGCAGCATTTTCCTTTATGGCAACATCAACATAATGGCTGTTTTTAACACACTGGTTGATTCATAATAAAAAAAATTTAAAAAAAAAAAATGATGTTGATGGAGGTAGAGAGGAAAAGGAGAGAACAAATAAGAAGAGTCAATCTGAGACTGACTTTTACTGGCTGCAGAGATCTCAGAGAAGAGGCAGGATGAACTTGATGTGTGGGTACTCACAGAGAAATGTCCTGCAGTTCAGTAGTGCTGCTTCAAAATTAAAAATAAAATAAAAATAGAAATAGGACCACATGTGAAAGTCATCTGGGTTGGATTTAAAAAAAACCCGGACCTAGTCTGACGCATGTTTCATGCTGAAGCCAGCGAGGCCAATCCCTCGCTGTATACTGGGACAAAGCACTGGTCCAAGGTGGAACGCTGGCTGTAGGTTGACTGGTGTTGAGTGTACTGTCAGAAAGCTGCTGACGCTGGACTGGCTGAGAAAATGACTTTCACATATTTCTGCATAATTACTGAAATAATGTTCAAAGCTGTAAACAGAAATCTGACTGCTGGACACAGAACGAAGGGAAATAAGGTGGACAGGAGTCCAAATATCCTCATGTCACTCCATTAAACAGGCGTCTGAGACCCACAATGTTCTCAGTTCTTGTTCTCCTTCATTTCCTTACACACACCCCCACAACCACCCCAACATACACACACTCCTCCACAAATCCCTTCACACCAAACTCACTCAAGATTAAGCATGTGTGAAATTGAGGACTTTCTAATACACACATACTCTGCTCACAAAAACACCCCCCCCCCCCCCACGCACACGGAGAGTAAGCACTGGGTAGGATACTTTTAAATAAGCAGTCCACACATAGGAAGTGCAGGAAGGATGCTGATGTGACCTGTAACCGGCGGTTACTGGTCAGGATGTTCAGACTGGACCCACTTTGATCATCAGAGCTAATCTTCCTGCCTGTTAAGTCATGAGGTCAGAAAAAGTCTGATGCTGTGTTGATGTTTCAGTGGCTGTGATCGCGCATAAATTCATTATTTTCTATTAAAACAGGTTCTTAATTTACTGAATTTTTGTTCCGTCACTTTCAGGTAGCTCATTTATAAAATAAAATTTTAAAAAAATATTTTTTTTTAACAAAATAAATCGATTTTAAAATTGTGATGCCAAAAAATCCCAATTTTTTATTCTTTGATTCGATTTCCCACCCCTACTAACTTATGAATATTCTAGAAAACATGGTAGTGTGGTGGACACGATGCATCAGAGTTAAATTATGAGCCCCTGAGGTCATCTGGTACTGGACTTTAAACTGCTGGTAAAGACTAAGACCTGGTTCCACCACCACGATCCTCTGTGGACCAGTGGACCACTCTGGGCTGCAGAGACTAAAATCCAACCATTTTACATCAAATTTTGATTAAATTTTTATTCATTCTTGTTTATTTAGCTAATAATGTATTTATTAAAAAAAAACAATTCTGTTCATTTCTATTTTAGCCTTTACTCCTCCGTTGTGTTTTTTACTGTTGTTCTTAGTGTTTGTCGGTTTATTTAATGTTCTGCTTTTTCCAAACAGAACAAAGTGGGAAAAGTATGGAAGGGTTTGTTCACATCTGCAAATACTAACTGAGGTTCATTTTTCCGCAGGCAGGATGCAATCTGTGAGCTCGTTTAGCCAATCCCAGCAGCTTTCTGACGAGAGGCACCCTGGACGGGTCGCCGGTCCATCGCACTGTGGATACTATGGAAGCAATACTTAAATATCTGCCATCAAAATAATAATTAAATAGTTAAATATCCAGAAGATGCCATGTCAATGCAGAATATTACATTTGTTTTCACTTCAGAGAGTCTTCATGGTGTTTTCCTTCATGTCTTCCGTGTCTAATGATGTTACAGATGATGATGATGTGTTTTAATATTTTACTGCTCCTCTCAATAGAAAAAAAAACTTTTTAAAATAAATTTGATTTGAAAAATGATTTCAATTTCAACTAAAATATTGTCCTTTAATTTAATTATTATTCATTGTACTCATCGATATATTTCATTATCAGTTTGTATGCATGTATGTTTTTGAGCTTTATTCATATTTCATGTCGCCCCTGCAGTAAAGATATTAACGCACACATGCATGGATTTACCTTTAGGTGGAAGCACCATAGTGAATAAAAACTTCTAGACATGAGGAGAACGTTTATTTCCCTCACCCCGACTGGAAAACGTTCTGCACATATAGGACATGGATATGAGTGTGATGGTTTTGCTGATAAAGTATTTTTGTCCAAACGTTGATCTCAGAATATGTAAAAATGCCTGACAATGTGGAAGACTTCTTCTAAATGGATTCCTTGCCTGTTCAGTAAAATAAAATCTGGAACGTGACTGCAGCGTGTCAGGAAGACACAGTCTGAACAACGTTGTCTAACAGCTGAACACAATCTGGGCGATTATAATCAAGCATCAGGCATTAAAGAGCTCCATTTTCTCCTCGCCCGTGATGTGCTTCAGAGTCCACAAATCATCAGAAATCTTTGACATTATCTCTGCTATTGTCTTCCATGTCTTCTGTGGCACACACACACACACACAGTGTGTATGCATGTGATTCGGCTGAGCTGAGAGCAGACATTTGCTCGGTGTGAGGGCCATTGCTGTCATCTTCCTTTGTTTGCTGCACATGACACACTCCCTCTCCCACTGTGTGGTAATATGGCTATTTTCTCAGTCAATTTGCTACTCTCAGCCTCCAAGCACATGCAAATATGGAAGATGATACTGATTGGGGAACAGTGTTCGCCCATAAAATGCATGCCAACTGTTTAAGTCCGGACTGTTGTTCAGCAGGTACACGGCTATTGCCGGGAATTTGTTTCCTGTGCGGGCGACAAATAATTTATTACTGAACTCTGGTTTGCTGGAAGAAAAAATCATGAAGCAGAGATCGCATGTTGTGCATATGAGACATATTTGTATTCTTTTTGCGTCAGCTTTACCTTTGTTGGGGTGGCAATCTGCGCTGTGCCAGATCTATAGAGCCAGACATAGATGCCAAGAGGGAAAGCAACGTTGAGAAGGACGAAGAACTGATGATGAGAGATTTCCTGTTTTTATTTCCTAATGTTTGTTTCTTCATGTTAGCCTAACCTTGGATGCTGCAAGGAAAGTCCTGCTTTTCATTTTTGCTCTTGTTCTTTCTTTCAATGTTTAGTGGACATCTTTGTATTTTAATAAAAGCAACACACAACAAATGTTTTTTCATAGAGCAGACCTACTAAACTGTCCTTTTAGGTTGATTTGAAGAGTCAGCGCTGGTGCATTCAAACCGGTGTGTTCATATCCGGTTGCTGGGGAGTAGCTTGGTGCCGTAAAGTGAAATTCTGCAGTCCAGAAGCAGAAGTGGTGCAGTATGGTTGCTCAGCCTCAGGAAGCTGCAGGGCAACGACGACTCCAGGAATGCAAATATCAGCGAACCATTAAAACACGTAAGAAACAGGAGTGTTAGGGTCAGAAAGTTACATGCAGTTGCTTTTAGACAAAGAATCTCTGCTGTGTGGAGAAAAGTCTGCATTGATGTTTGAGAAGACGATCTTCCTGTTCGCTCTGTGTGAGATGTGAAATGACAGCGGGATGGACAGAAGCCACAACAGCTGAGGACGATACGAACATCCCATGCTGAAACTTTGGTTTCATCAGCTGCTTTTCAACATGAATCTTTTCTTCTGTCTGAGATCTGTCGTTGGATAAAACCAGTCTGTTTTCAGGCTCCTAAAAGACTCGTTCCATGTAAACAAAGCGTTAGAAGTCCTTAACAGACAGACCTCAGTTCGTCTCCATGAGGACATGTCTTTCATTTTAACAATCACACATGACTGGATGCTCAAAACTTCAGCGACCCCCTGCAGGGACTCTTGCCTTCTCAGACAAACCTTTGTGATGCTGAAACTCTGTAGAATGCAATAAAACAAACACATGGCCACTGTGGTGCCTGTTGATGTAAACTTTAACTGGAAACTAATTCAGGTAAATAAAAGAGTCCAGTATCTGCATGTGATGCTTCTCATCACGGTATTTCCTAACAATCATCTGAGGATGGCGCCTGGCCTGCTTTCAGGCTTCCTCACAGGTTTATACTGTCCCTTTATACCGAACAAATATTTTAAAAGGTCCATAGAAAGCTGAGCTGACAGTTTGGGGATCTTGATTTGGTAGTAGATGGATCAGGTCTGGATAGTGGGTCCTGGCTAGCTTCAAACCGGATCAAGTTGCGCTAGTTTAGGCAGCGCTAAGCTAATATTGGAGCAGCTTATTTTCAGCTCCACTGTGAAAATGTAGATGAACTGAGTTGATGTGTTGTCTCTAAGCAGGGTTTCCCCACAGTTGCTTAGAACTGATCTAATGCCAGCATAGAACGAGATGAGCACTGCTACATAGCTTCATGCTAACATCAGGTTGTACATAACAGTAGTTTTATACGGGGACAAATCTCTGCTAGATGTGTGCAGGCAGCATCTTTAACGTTACCTAGCAGGAGCCATGTTTGTGTCCCCACCAGCAGGAAACAGTGCAGGTCTGATCTGCAACCTGACGTGGAAACTCTGCATGTTTCTGCACAAACTGGAGACATTGCTGAATCTAATTCTGTTGCGTGAGATGAGTCTTGGTGTGTGCAGAGATTGCTCTTTGTTTCAACTCAATGACAAGATTTATATATCAGACTTTTCTTTCTTCTGTCCAAACTTTAGCATGTCCACTCCCCCCCCCCCCCCCCGTCATCAGCGTCCATGTTGCTATCTGGAGCCAGTCATGTGTCTCCTGCCTGTCTCAGCAGTCACAGCCACAGCGTTGTCTACCTGCTTCTCATTCAGCCTGTGTCGGTCTGCTCTCCCACTCAGTTTGCAATTAAGACCAAATTTGGAGCACTGAAGCCTGAAGGCAGGTGGGTGTCCGCACAAGAAGCACGTTGCCTAGCAACTGGGGAGGGGAGCCGGAGACAGGAGGAGGTACCTGAGCTGTAGGGGGCGGTATGAAGAAGGGCTTTGTGTGTGACTGTCAGGTTGGGACCATGTTGAATTCTGCTGATGTTTATCTAAAGCCATCGGTCGGTCCTGGTGCATCTTCTTCTTCTTCTTTGTCTCTTTTCAGTCTCATCAAAGTAAAACCCAAAATATACATTCAGGGTTTATTTTATGGCATTTAAATGTTTCTGTGAACGAAAATGAAATGGGGGGGGCAGAAGGTGGTGGGGGGGGCGGGAGAACGGTGGTGGGGGGGGCAGAACGGTGGTGGGGGGGGGGCAGAAGGTGGTGGTGGTGTGAGGGGGGGGAGGCAGAAGGGGATACATGTGAAATAGTTGAACGTCTACACACTGGAGACTATTTGTGGTTATCAGTTCCTGATATCAGTCAGGGTTAACCTGGATTAACGTCCACACACTGAACCTGGAAAGTGTCACAACGCTTTGAGAAGCGGACAGGAACATTTATCCCACGTTTTCAGGTGAACCTGAATCCGCCGTTTCCAGTGACGTTGGGAACATCTGGTTTAGATGGTTCTAGTAAGACAAGCATACGTTCGATGTTCTTGGCTGGAAAAAAGCTTCAGTCTCTCTGGGATTATATGAATAAACATAAAATAAGAAAAGCATCTGAGCTTAGTTGCAAAGACGTCAGCAAGTTCTCTTCGTGGCAGCAGAACATTGTGAGAATCATCGGATCCTGCAGCCAATCAATGTTGTCAACAATTCTATTAAACTCCTAAAATCTTCATTCCAACATCTTATTGTTCTTGATCATTCCTGTTGCGTAACTTTGAGTCCGATGTGGAGTGTTTCGTGCTGGTTGGAACTTCTGCTGAGGTCCTGCTGGTTGCTCCTTCTCCTCTTTACACAAAACATGAAGAGATTTGCAATTCGGACACAGAAAAAAAGGAAAGAGCCACACACGGCTTCCTGTCAGCTGGCAGCAGCACGATGGTTCCTGAAATCAGATTAAATATTTCATTTGGGTTTATAACGACGTCTAAAGTTGATGTGAAAAAAGGGAGAAAGTTTTACAGAAAACCTTTAGAGATCCTGGATTTCATCACAAAGTTTCTCACATGCTTCAACGTTTTCACGATGTTAAATATGAAAAGTAGGAGAAATTGTACAAAAATCCAGCTGCAACAAGAACAACAAAATAAATAATTCCCTGACTGAGAGCTCGGCACCGTGAAAACTTTCTCAGCGTCCTGAAGTCTCCTGCTCTGAAATATTACAGAGAGACATGGAGAGACCTAAAACCCTGAACAGAGCACATATCGGAGAAGGCCCTCGTTCGCTCAATTCAATTACCACAGCCCTATACACAATCCACAGGAGACAACGGTGCACCGGATGCTCATTTCAACTCCTCTTTCGCCAAATCCCCACAGAAATCTCCTTCGGTTGGACAATGCACATTTTCCCATTTGAAAAAAAGAAAGAAAATCAATATCTGGTTTCAATACATGCGGAAGCCGATCAATAGCAGCCTGGACTCTCCTTTTTTTCCAGCCACGCTCATTCTACAGTTTTCCCTCCATCTCTGGCAAATGGTAAATAGAAACAATGGTGTATGGTTATTGGGAGGTCAGGGTGCAGCCGGCAGAGAGAATAAGGCTGCTGATGGGAGTGCTTGAGCTGGAATCACCCAGGCATCAATGCCGTTAACCTCTCTGTGGATCGGTCTGGACAAAAGAGCTGGAGGAGCACTCTCTCTCTTTCACACACACAAACACACCCGGGGAAACATGTAACCTGCACAAAGAGAAAATCACATTTGATTGGCTGTTTTGTGCTTGATGAAGATTACATTTGACTGTCGGCACTGAGCGGCTGAGAAAACTCTGATTCAGTCAAACCGCCGAGGAAGGACGGAAAACACGTCCGGGAACAGAAAATAGCCCAAACTCAAGCATCCAGGCGTGACTAAAGCATGTTTTAGACTTTAGTATGTTCCATATTTTTCTACTACAACAAATTATGACTCAGTTTAACCCTTAAACACCACCAGATCGGACCCTCCAGCTGGTCTACGGAGGTTTTCCAGCGTTTCTATCCGTCCAGGAGGTTTACAATCCAGACACAACATGTAGTGTTTATTCAGAGACTCTAGATAGTAAATCCACCATTATTTATCACATCTTCATCACCATCACTACCATGTTGCTAAGAGACCTCTATTTCCACCTGGACATGATGATGAAGACACTTCCTGTCGGACTTTCCACCAATCAGAGAGCTTAAACTGATGGTAACGTCCAATCAGGAGCAGCGAAAGATCAACAAGTGATGAGAAAAGCAGGAAAATAATGATCCTCTATGGCTGGAATAAAGCCAGGAAGACGTTTGGGATGTAGCTGAGGTGGAGGTGCTGCAGTGAGGAGAGCAGGTAGATAGTAGCAGGAAGACGTGTGGAAACATGGAAACTGTGTGTGTGTGTGTGTGTGTGTGTGTGTGTGTGTGTGTGTGTGTGTGTTTTAGATGTGAGAGATGAGAAAAGGCTTGGTCACTGCTGATCTATGTGTGTTATTTCTACAAACTTCTGGTTTCTCTTTATGCTGCTGTATCTGTTCATACGTTCATTTTACATCATTTTAGCCTCAGAATCTGACAGCTGAGGCTGAAAATGTCACGTCTCCATGGAAACATCACGTCTGCATGGAAACGTCACGTCTCCATGGAAACGTCACGTCTCCATGGAAACGTCTCGTCTGCATGGAAACATCACGTTTCCATGGAAACATCATGTCTGCATGGAAACGTCATGTCTCCATGGAAACGTCACGTCTCCATGGAAACATCACGTCTCCATGGAAACGTCTCGTCTGCATGGAAACATCACGTCTCCATGGAAACATCATGTCTGCATGGAAACGTCATGTCTCCATGGAAATGTCACGTCTCCATGGAAACATCACGTCTCCATGGAAACGTCTCGTCTGCATGGAAACATCACGTCTCCATGGAAACATCACGTCTCCATGGAAACATCATGTCTCCATGGAAACGTCACGTCTCCATGGAAACATCACGTCTCCATGGAAACGTCTCGTCTGCATGGAAACATCACGTCTCCATGGAAACATCACGTCTCCATGGAAACATCACGCCTCCATGGAAACGTCACGTCTCCATGGAAACGTCTCGTCTGCATGGAAACATCACGTCTCCATGGAAACATCATGTCTGCATGGAAACGTCATGTCTCCATGGAAACGTCACGTCTCCATGGAAACATCACGTCTCCATGGAAACGTCTCGTCTGCATGGAAACATCACGTCTCCATGGAAACATCATGTCTGCATGGAAACGTCATGTCTCCATGGAAACGTCACGTCTCCATGGAAACATCACGTCTCCATGGAAACGTCTCGTCTGCATGGAAACATCACGTCTCCATGGAAACATCACGTCTCCATGGAAACATCATGTCTCCATGGAAACGTCACGTCTCCATGGAAACATCATGTCTCCATGGAAACATCACGTCTGCATGGAAACATCATGTCTCCATGGAAACATCACGTCTGCATGGAAACGTCATGTCTCCATGGAAACATCACGTCTCCATGGAAACATCACGCCTCCATGGAAACATCACGTCTCCATGGAAACATCATGTCTGCATGGAAACATCATGTCTGCAGGCTGACTGGAATTAAAATAGCTAAGTTTCTACAGTGTTTATATAAAAACAAATCACACAAACTGGAACATTAATGCTTAAATTGATTTTCTAACACACTAAAAAATTCTCTATTTCTCCACCAACACTTCTGAATCATATCGGAGCATATTAACATCTGTTATGTTTACATCCCTCTCTGTTTTCAGGGGGTCTAGAACCTGCCATCGTGTCACAGCAGGATGCGACGTCGAGCTCAAGGCTTCTCTACAAAGCAAAGAATCACAGTAAATATTTAGGCTTCATCATAAACAGCCTGCCTTTGTTTTCTTTCAGATTTTCAATAATAACAATAAAAGTAATAATATTCCTGCTTTCAGAATCTCCATTTTATCGGACTGGTAATAAACCTGAGCAGCGTGTGATGAAGCGACAGCCATCTTCGTCTGGCTGCTCTAAGTGGTCTGCTGAGAGCTGCAGAATGGGTGCCAGCCAGCCTGGGCATGGAGTGCTCCCCCTCTCACCCCAACAAGGACCCCTCTTATCCAGCCTACCATGGCTGCTAGTGGGGCACAGTGGGGACCCGCCGAGGATCTATGGGACCCTGTGGGGCTATTGTCTCATGAAAAAGGAATTACAAACAAATTGCTGAGGGCCAGCACATAATTTCAAGACTCGTGGCAAGTTTATGACTTGCTAATGTTCCTAATTACATGGCCGTGAAAGACTTAATTAATTGTGGGCTGTACTGGAGACAGGGTGTGAGCGGGTGTGGGGAGCGGAGAAGAGGGCTGCAGAGGAAAGAAAGAGAAACTAGGCCCCAAAGTAAAGGAAATAAAAGAGAGAGTGATGAGAAAGAAAACGCTTGTCTGTGTTTGTTATCATGGTTCCAGAGCATTGCTTTTTACTGCCTGAGGAGAATTTAGTGGCTCTCACTACGGCGTGCAAAAGAAAATGTGAGTCTCCAGGAAACGCGACCATTACGATCAACCCCTTGCTGATACCTAATATGCCCCGCGTTCCCCCCATGACTTTGCCAAAGTGTCTGTAATCATATTATTGTAAATGTTGGTGCAGTTAATTGCATGGAGAGGAAAATGGGCTACGCTTGGCGGGTTATGGGGAATTTTTTAAAAGTTTGTTTGCCCTCTGGAGTATTGGAGGCACTAATAATGGTGGATTGGAGGCGAGAGTGTGAGCGTGAGGAAGACGGAGAGAAAGGCAAGCAGGAGGAGGGCAGAACTTTAACAGCACTGTTTCCACTGAGAATCATGGTCTCTGAAAATAAACTAACAGGAATAAAGTGAACATGGAAAATCTGCTTGTTTTAACTCATCCAGGAGAGAAGACGGCGTTTATTTACGCTGATAATTCCCAGCTTTTTTCCTTCTTTCGCTGTTTTAAAAAAAAACGTACAAAACTTTCAGCCTGATTCAGATTCTGAGGCTAAAATGATGTAAAATGAACGTATGAACAGATACAGCAGCATAAAGAGAAACCAGAAGTTTGTAGAAATAACACATAGATCAGCAGTGACCAAGCCTTTTCTCATCTCTCACGTCTAAAACACACACACACACACACACACACACACACACACAGACACACACACACTGTTTCCATGTTTCCACACTCCTTCATCATTTGCCTGTAAACAATCTGCAGGTCATGTGATGGAAAAGCTGAGTTTAAGGTGGAATGAATAAACCTGCTCTAAATACACAACGTTTATGTACTTCTGTATCATTTCATATGATCTCCGATAGAAAACTAAAAACTCTGAACAATCATGCAGCGGATCGTCCACTCAGTGGAACTATTTTCTCACAAATATCTGTCAATGAAAAACAGGGAAAAACATCAATAAATGTGAAAGAAAAGACCGAAAGTTTGGTTGGTCTGCAGCCAACAGGTCAGATCTGTGGCGTTTCACTGACGGCCATGTTGATGATGGTGATGATGATGATGATGGTGATGATGATGATGATGACGACGGGAACTGTTGGTCTTTTTCTTTAAATCCCTGCAGTTTATGGATAACGGCCATGTAGAATGATGATGTCATCACTTTTATGACATATTTATTACTGTGATTTCAACATCAAATCAAATCTTTATTCCTCCCCGAGGGTAAATATGTATTATTATATGTACTTGTTTGACTACATGAAGATGAAGCTAATAAGTATTCCTGTGAAGTTTTGTTTACACTGAACTTCACAGCAAACTTTACATCAACCTGTCGTCCTGGATGGAACGTCTGTCATCATCAGTTCATCAATCTAACCATCAACAACCAGCAGCATCAGCCCACACTGACATTATTCATCAACCATCAATCATCTGATCTGCAGTCAGCAGCTACTGAGTACTACAGAGCACTACAGAGCACTACAGAGTACTACAGAGCACTACAGAGTACTACAGAGCACTACAGAGCACTACAGAGCACTACAGAGTACTACAGAGTTCTACAGAGCACTACAGAGCACTACTGAGTACTACAGAGCACTACAGAGCACTACAGAGTACTACAGAGCACTACAGAGCACTACAGAGTACTACAGAGCACTACAGAGTACTACAGAGCACTACAGAGCACTACAGAGTACTACAGAGCACTACAGAGTACTACAGAGCACTACAGAGTACTACAGAGTACTACAGAGCACTACAGAGTACTACAGAGCACTACAGAGCACTACAGAGTACTACAGAGCACTACAGAGTACTACAGAGCACTACAGAGCACTACTGAGTACTACAGAGCACTACAGAGCACTACAGAGTACTACAGAGCACTACAGAGCACTACAGAGTACTACAGAGCACTACAGAGTACTACAGAGCACTACAGAGCACTACAGAGTACTACAGAGCACTACAGAGCACTACAGAGTACTACAGAGCACTACAGAGTACTACAGAGTACTACAGAGCACTACAGAGCACTACAGAGTACTACAGAGCACTACAGAGCACTACAGAGTACTACAGAGCACTACTGAGTACTACAGAGCACTACAGAGCACTACAGAGCACTACAGAGCACTACAGAGCACTACAGAGTACTACAGAGCACTACAGAGCACTACAGAGTACTACAGAGCACTACAGAGTACTACAGAGCACTACAGAGTACTACAGAGCACTACAGAGCACTACAGAGTACTACAGAGCACTACAGAGCACTACAGAGTACTACAGAGTACTACAGAGCACTACAGAGCACTACAGAGTACTACAGAGAACTACAGAGCACTACAGAATACCGCTGAGTACTACAGAGTACTACAGAGCACTACAGAGCACTACAGAGCACTACAGAGTACTACAGAGCACTACAGAGCACTACTGAGTACTACAGAGCACTACAGAGTACTACAGAGTACTACAGAGCACTACAGAGTACTACAGAGTACTACAGAGCACTACAGAGTACTACAGAGCACTACAGAGTACTACTGAGTACTACAGAGCACTACACAGTACTACAGAGTACTACAGAGCACTACAGAGTACTACAGAGCACTACAGAGCACTACAGAGTACTACTGAGTACTACAGAGTACTACAGAGCACTAAAGCGTACTACTGAGTACTACAGAGTACTACAGAGCACTACAGAGTACTACAGAGCACTACAGAGTACTACAGAGTACTACAGAGCACTACAGAGTAGTACAGAGTACTACAGAGCACTACAGAGTACTACAGAGCACTACAGAGCACTACAGAGTACTACAGAGCACTACTGAGTACTACAGAGTACTACAGAGCACTACTGAGTACTACAGAGTACTACAGAGCACTACAGAGTACTACTGAGTACTACAGAGCACTACAGAGCACTACAGAGTACTACAGAGTACTACAGAGCACTACAGAGTACTACAGAGCACTACAGAGTACTACAGAGCACTACTGAGTACTACAGAGTACTACTGAGTACTACAGAGTACTACAGAGCACTACAGAGTACTACAGAGCACTACAGAGCACTACAGAGTACTACAGAGTACTACAGAGCACTACAGAGCACTACAGAGTACTACAGAGTACTACTGAGTACTACAGAGTACTACAGAGCACTACTGAGTACTACAGAGTACTACAGAGCACTACAGAGTACTACAGAGCACTACAGAGCACTACAGAGTACTACTGAGTACTACAGAGCACTACAGAGCACTACAGCGTACTACTGAGTACTACAGAGTACTACAGAGCACTACAGAGTACTACAGAGCACTACAGAGTACTACAGAGTACTACAGAGCACTACAGAGTAGTACAGAGTACTACAGAGCACTACAGAGTACTACAGAGCACTACAGAGTACTACAGAGTACTACAGAGCACTACAGAGCACTACAGAGTACTACAGAGCACTACAGAGTACTACAGAGTACTACAGAGCACTACAGAGTACTACAGAGTACTACAGAGCACTACACAGTACTACAGAGCACTACAGAGTACTACAGAGCACTACTGAGTACTACAGAGTACTACAGAGCACTACAGAGTACTACTGAGTACTACAGAGCACTACAGAGCACTACAGAGCACTACAGAGCACTACAGAGTACTACAGAGTACTACAAAGTACAACAGAGTACTACAGAGCACTACAGAGTACTACTGAGTACTACAGAGCACTACAGAGCACTACAGAGTACTACAGAGCACTACAGAGTACTACAGAGTACTACAGAGCACTACAGAGTACTACAGAGCACTACACAGTACTACAGAGTACTACAGAGCACTACAGAGTACTACAGAGCACTACAGAGCACTACAGAGTACTACTGAGTACTACAGAGTACTACAGAGCACTACAGCGTACTACTGAGTACGACAGAGTACTACAGAGCACTACAGAGTACTACAGAGCACTACAGAGTACTACAGAGTACTACAGAGCACTACAGAGTAGTACAGAGTACTACAGAGCACTACAGAGTAGTACAGAGCACTACAGAGTACTACAGAGCACTACTGAGTACTACAGAGTACTACAGAGTACTACAGAGCACTACAGAGTACTACAGAGCACTACATAGTACTACAGAGTACTACAGAGCACTACAGAGCACTACAGAGTACGACAGAGCACTACAGAGTAGTACAGAGTACTACAGAGTACCGCTGAGTACTACAGAGTACTACAGAGCACTACAGAGTACCGCTGAGTACTACAGAGTACTACAGAGTACTACAGAGTACCGCTGAGTACTACAGAGTACTACAGAGTACTACAGAGCACTACAGAGTACTACAGAGTACTACAGAGCACTACAGAGTAGTACAGAGTACTACAGAGCACTACAGAGTACTACAGAGCACTACAGAGTACTACAGAGTACTACAGAGCACTACAGAGCACTACAGAGTACTACAGAGCACTACAGAGTACTACAGAGTACTACAGAGCACTACAGAGTACTACAGAGTACTACAGAGCACTACACAGTACTACAGAGCACTACAGAGTACTACAGAGCACTACTGAGTACTACAGAGTACTACAGAGCACTACAGAGTACTACTGAGTACTACAGAGCACTACAGAGCACTACAGAGTACTACAGAGCACTACAGAGTACTACAGAGTACTACAAAGTACAACAGAGTACTACAGAGCACTACAGAGTACTACTGAGTACTACAGAGCACTACAGAGCACTACAGAGTACTACAGAGCACTACAGAGTACTACAGAGTACTACAGAGCACTACAGAGTACTACAGAGCACTACACAGTACTACAGAGTACTACAGAGCACTACAGAGTACTACAGAGCACTACAGAGCACTACAGAGTACTACTGAGTACTACAGAGTACTACAGAGCACTACAGCGTACTACTGAGTACGACAGAGTACTACAGAGCACTACAGAGTACTACAGAGCACTACAGAGTACTACAGAGTACTACAGAGCACTACAGAGTAGTACAGAGTACTACAGAGCACTACAGAGTAGTACAGAGCACTACAGAGTACTACAGAGCACTACTGAGTACTACAGAGTACTACAGAGTACTACAGAGCACTACAGAGTACTACAGAGCACTACATAGTACTACAGAGTACTACAGAGCACTACAGAGCACTACAGAGTACGACAGAGCACTACAGAGTAGTACAGAGTACTACAGAGTACCGCTGAGTACTACAGAGTACTACAGAGCACTACAGAGTACCGCTGAGTACTACAGAGTACTACAGAGTACTACAGAGTACCGCTGAGTACTACAGAGTACTACAGAGTACTACAGAGCACTACACAGTACTACAGAGTACTACAGAGCACTACAGAGTACTACAGAGCACTACAGAGCACTACAGAGTACTACTGAGTACTACAGAGTACTACAGAGCACTACAGCGTACTACTGAGTACTACAGAGTACTACAGAGCACTACAGAGTACTACAGAGCACTACAGAGTACTACAGAGTACTACAGAGTACTACAGAGCATTACAGAGCACTACAGAGCACTACTGAGTACTACAGAGTACTACAGAGTACTACAGAGTACTACAGTGCACTACAGAGTACTACAGAGTACCGCTGAGTACTACAGAGTACTATAGAGCACTACAGAGTACTACAGAGTACTACAGAGCACTACAGAGTACTACAGAGTACTACAGAGCACTACAGAGTACTACAGAGCACTACACAGTACTACAGAGTACTACAGAGCACTACAGAGTACTACAGAGCACTACAGAGCACTACAGAGTACTACTGAGTACTACAGAGTACTACAGAGCACTACAGCGTACTACAGAGTACTACAGAGTACTACAGAGCACTACAGAGTACTACAGAGCACTACAGAGTACTACAGAGCACTACAGAGCACTACAGAGTACTACAGAGCACTACAGAGCACTACAGAGCACTACAGAGTACGACAGAGCACTACAGAGTAGTAAAGAGTACTACAGAGTACCGCTGAGTACTACAGAGTACCGCTGAGTACTACAGAGTACTACAGAGCACTACAGAATACCGCTGAGTACTACAGAGTACTACAGAGTACCGCTGAGTACTACAGAGTACTACAGAGTACTACAGAGCACTACAGAGTAGTACAGAGTACTACAGAGCACTACAGAGTACTACAGAGTACTACAGACCACTACAGAGTACTACAGAGTACTACAGAGCACTACAGAGTACTACAGAGCACTACAGAGCACTACAGAGTAGTACAGAGCACTACAGAGTACTACAGAGCACTACAGAGTACTACAGAGTACTACAGAGCACTACAGAGTACTACAGAGTACTACAGAGCACTACAGAGTACTACAGAGCACTACAGACTACTACAGAGCACTACAGAGTAGTACAGAGCACTACAGAGTACTACAGAGCACTACAGAGTAGTACAGAGTACTACAGAGTACCGCTGAGTACTACAGAGTACTACAGAGTAGTACAGAGTACTACAGAGCACTACAGAGTACTACAGAGTACCGCTGAGTACTACAGAGTACTACAGAGCACTACAGAGTACCGCTGAGTACTACAGAGTACTACAGAGTACTACAGAGTACCGCTGAGTACTACAGAGTACTACAGAGTACTACAGAGCACTACAGAGTAGTACAGAGTACTACAGAGCACTACAGAGTACTACAGAGCACTACAGAGTACTACAGAGTACTACAGAGCATTACAGAGCATTACAGAGCACTACAGAGTAGTACAGAGTACTACAGAGCACTACAGAGTACTACAGAGTACTACAGACCACTACAGAGTACTACAGAGTACTACAGAGCACTACAGAGTACTACAGAGCACTACAGAGCACTACAGAGTAGTACAGAGCACTACAGAGTACTACAGAGCACTACAGAGTACTACAGAGTACTACAGAGCACTACAGAGTACTACAGAGTACTACAGAGCACTACAGAGTACTACAGAGCACTACAGACTACTACAGAGCACTACAGAGTAGTACAGAGCACTACAGAGTACTACAGAGCACTACAGAGTAGTACAGAGTACTACAGAGTACCGCTGAGTACTACAGAGTACTACAGAGTAGTACAGAGTACTACAGAGCACTACAGAGTACTACAGAGTACCGCTGAGTACTACAGAGTACTACAGAGCACTACAGAGTACCGCTGAGTACTACAGAGTACTACAGAGTACTACAGAGTACCGCTGAGTACTACAGAGTACTACAGAGTACTACAGAGCACTACAGAGTAGTACAGAGTACTACAGAGCACTACAGAGTACTACAGAGCACTACAGAGTACTACAGAGTACTACAGAGCATTACAGAGCATTACAGAGCACTACAGAGCACTACTGAGTACTACAGAGTACTACAGAGTACTACAGAGTACTACAGTGCACTACAGAGTACTACAGAGTACTACAGAGCACTACAGTGTACTACAGAGTACTACAGAGCACTACAGAGCACTACAGAGTACTACAGAGCACTACAGAGCACTACAGAGTACGACAGAGCACTACAGAGTACTACAGAGTACCGCTGAGTACTACAGAGTACTACAGAGCACTACAGAGTACCGCTGAGTACTACAGAGTACCGCTGAGTACTACAGAGTAATACAGAGTACTACAGAGCACTACAGAGTAGTACAGAGTACTACAGAGTACCGCTGAGTACTACAGAGTACTACAGAGCACTACACAGTACTACAGAGTACTACAGAGCACTACAGAGTACTACAGAGCACTACAGAGCACTACAGAGCACTACAGAGTAGTACAGAGCACTACAGAGTACTACAGAGCACTACTGAGTACTACAGAGTACTACAGAGTACTACAGAGCACTACAGAGTACTACAGAGCACTACAGAGCACTACAGAGCACTACAGAGCACTACAGAGCACTACAGAGCACTACAGAGTACGACAGAGCACTACAGAGTAGTACAGAGTACTACAGAGTACCGCTGAGTACTACAGAGTACTACAGAGTACCGCTGAGTACTACAGAGTACTACAGAGCACTACAGAATACCGCTGAGTACTACAGAGTACTACAGAGTACCGCTGAGTACTACAGAGTACTACAGAGTACTACAGAGTACTACAGAGCACTACAGAGTACTACAGAGCACTACAGAGCACTACAGAGTAGTACAGAGCACTACAGAGTACTACAGAGCACTACAGAGTACTACAGAGTACTACAGAGCACTACAGAGTACTACAGAGTACTACAGAGCACTACAGAGTACTACAGAGCACTACAGACTACTACAGAGCACTACAGAGTAGTACAGAGCACTACAGAGTACTACAGAGCACTACAGAGTAGTACAGAGTACTACAGAGTACCGCTGAGTACTTCAGAGTACTACAGAGTAGTACAGAGTACTACAGAGCACTACAGAGTACTACAGAGTACCGCTGAGTACTACAGAGTACTACAGAGTACTACAGAGCACTACAGAGTAGTACAGAGTACTACAGAGCACTACAGAGTACTACAGAGCACTACAGAGTACTACAGAGTACTACAGAGCATTACAGAGCACTACAGAGCACTACAGAGTAGTACAGAGCACTACAGAGTACTACAGAGCACTACAGAGTAGTACAGAGTACTACAGAGTACTACAGAGTAGTACAGAGTACTACAGAACACTACAGAGTACTACAGAGTACTACAGAGCACTACAGAGCACTACAGAGTACTACAGAGCACTACAGAATAGTACAGAGTACTACAGAGTACCGCTGAGTACTACAGAGTACTACAGAGTACCGCTGAGTACTACAGAGTACTACAGAGCACTACAGAGTACCGCTGAGTACTACAGAGTACTACAGAGTACCGCTGAGTACTACAGAGTACTACAGAGTACTACAGAGCACTACAGAGTACTACAGAGCACTACAGAGTAGTACAGAGTACTACAGAGCACTACAGAATAGTACAGAGTACTACAGAGTATCGCTGAGTACTACAGAGTACCGCTGAGTACTACAGAGTACTACAGAGCACTACAGAGTACCGCTGAGTACTACAGAGTACTACAGAGTACCGCTGAGTACTACAGAGTAGTACAGAGTACTACAGAGCACTACAGAGTAGTACAGAGTACTACAGAGCACTACAGAGTACTACAGAGTACTACAGAGCACTACAGAGTAGTACAGAGCACTACAGAGTACTACAGAGTACTACAGAGCACTACAGAGTACTACAGAGCACTACAGAGTAGTACAGAGCACTACAGAGTACTACAGAGCACTACAGAGTAGTACAGAGTACTACAGAGTACCGCTGAGTACTACAGAGTACTACAGAGTACTACAGAGTACTACAGAGCACTACAGAGTACTACAGAGTACTACAGAGTACCGCTGAGTACTACAGAGTACTACAGAGTACCGCTGAGTACTATAGAGTACTACAGAGTACTACAGAGCACTACAGAGTAGTACAGAGTACTACAGAGCACTACAGAGTACTACAGAGCACTACAGAGTACTACAGAGTACTACAGAGCACTACAGAGTACTACAGAGCACTACAGAGTAGTACAGAGTACTACAGAGCACTACAGAGTACTACAGAGCACTACAGAGTACTACAGAGTACTACAGAGCACTACAGAGTACTACAGAGTACTACAGAGCACTACAGAGCACTACAGAGTACTACAGAGCACTACAGAGTAGTACAGAGTACTACAGAATACTACAGAGCACTACAGAGTAGTACAGAGCACTACAGAGTAGTACAGAGTACTACAGAGTACTACAGAGCACTACAGAGTAGTACAGAGTACTACAGAGCACTACAGAGTAGTACAGAGTACTACAGAGTACCGCTGAGTACTTCAGAGTACTACAGAGTAGTACAGAGTACTACAGAGCACTACAGAGTACTACAGAGTACCGCTGAGTACTACAGAGTACTACAGAGTACTACAGAGCACTACAGAGTAGTACAGAGTACTACAGAGCACTACAGAGTACTACAGAGCACTACAGAGTACTACAGAGTACTACAGAGCATTACAGAGCACTACAGAGCACTACAGAGTAGTACAGAGCACTACAGAGTACTACAGAGCACTACAGAGTAGTACAGAGTACTACAGAGTACTACAGAGTAGTACAGAGTACTACAGAACACTACAGAGTACTACAGAGTACTACAGAGCACTACAGAGCACTACAGAGTACTACAGAGCACTACAGAATAGTACAGAGTACTACAGAGTACCGCTGAGTACTACAGAGTACTACAGAGTACCGCTGAGTACTACAGAGTACTACAGAGCACTACAGAGTACCGCTGAGTACTACAGAGTACTACAGAGTACCGCTGAGTACTACAGAGTACTACAGAGTACTACAGAGCACTACAGAGTACTACAGAGCACTACAGAGTAGTACAGAGTACTACAGAGCACTACAGAATAGTACAGAGTACTACAGAGTATCGCTGAGTACTACAGAGTACCGCTGAGTACTACAGAGTACTACAGAGCACTACAGAGTACCGCTGAGTACTACAGAGTACTACAGAGTACCGCTGAGTACTACAGAGTAGTACAGAGTACTACAGAGCACTACAGAGTAGTACAGAGTACTACAGAGCACTACAGAGTACTACAGAGTACTACAGAGCACTACAGAGTAGTACAGAGCACTACAGAGTACTACAGAGTACTACAGAGCACTACAGAGTACTACAGAGCACTACAGAGTAGTACAGAGCACTACAGAGTACTACAGAGCACTACAGAGTAGTACAGAGTACTACAGAGTACCGCTGAGTACTACAGAGTACTACAGAGTACTACAGAGTACTACAGAGCACTACAGAGTACTACAGAGTACTACAGAGTACCGCTGAGTACTACAGAGTACTACAGAGTACCGCTGAGTACTATAGAGTACTACAGAGTACTACAGAGCACTACAGAGTAGTACAGAGTACTACAGAGCACTACAGAGTACTACAGAGCACTACAGAGTACTACAGAGTACTACAGAGCACTACAGAGTACTACAGAGCACTACAGAGTAGTACAGAGTACTACAGAGCACTACAGAGTACTACAGAGCACTACAGAGTACTACAGAGTACTACAGAGCACTACAGAGTACTACAGAGTACTACAGAGCACTACAGAGCACTACAGAGTACTACAGAGCACTACAGAGTAGTACAGAGTACTACAGAATACTACAGAGCACTACAGAGTAGTACAGAGCACTACAGAGTAGTACAGAGTACTACAGAGTACTACAGAGCACTACAGAGTAGTACAGAGTACTACAGAGCACTACAGAGTAGTACAGAGTACTACAGAGTACTACAGAGTACCGCTGAGTACTACAGAGTACTACAGAGTACTACAGAGCACTACAGAGTAGTACAGAGTACTACAGAGCACTACAGAGTAGTACAGAGTACTACAGAGCACTACAGAGTACTACAGAGTACTACAGAGCACTACAGAGTAGTACAGAGCACTACAGAGTACTACAGAGTACTACAGAGCACTACAGAGTACTACAGAGCACTACAGAGTAGTACAGAGCACTACAGAGTACTACAGAGCACTACAGAGTAGTACAGAGTACTACAGAGTACCGCTGAGTACTACAGAGTACTACAGAGTACTACAGAGCACTACAGAGTACTACAGAGTACTACAGAGTACCGCTGAGTACTACAGAGTACTACAGAGCACTACAGAGTACTACAGAGCACTACAGAGTACCGCTGAGTACTACAGAGTACTACAGAGTACCGCTGAGTACTATAGAGTACTACAGAGTACTACAGAGCACTACAGAGTAGTACAGAGTACTACAGAGCACTACAGAGTACTACAGAGCACTACAGAGTACTACAGAGTACTACAGAGCACTACAGAGTACTACAGAGCACTACAGAGTAGTACAGAGTACTACAGAGCACTACAGAGTACTACAGAGCACTACAGAGTACTACAGAGTACTACAGAGCACTACAGAGTACTACAGAGTACTACAGAGCACTACAGAGCACTACAGAGTACTACAGAGCACTACAGAGTAGTACAGAGTACTACAGAATACTACAGAGCACTACAGAGTAGTACAGAGCACTACAGAGTAGTACAGAGTACTACAGAGTACTACAGAGCACTACAGAGTAGTACAGAGTACTACAGAGCACTACAGAGTACTACAGAGCACTACAGAGCACTACAGAGTACTACAGAGCACTACAGAGTAGTACAGAGTACTACAGAGCACTACAGAGCACTACAGAGTACTACAGAGCACTACAGAGTACTACAGAGTACCGCTGAGTACTACAGAGCACTACAGAGTAGTACAGAGTACTACAGAGCACTACAGAGTACTACAGAGCACTACAGAGTACCGCTGAGTACTACAGAGCACTACAGAGTAGTACAGAGTACTACAGAGTACTACAGAGCAGTACAGAGTACCGCTGAGTACTACAGAGTACTACAGAGTACCGCTGAGTACTACAGAGCACTACAGAGTAGTACAGAGTACTACAGAGCACTACAGAGCACTACAGAGTACTACAGAGTACTACAGAGCACTACAGAGTAGTACAGAGCACTACAGAGTACCGCTGAGTACTACAGAGTACTACAGAGTACCGCTGAGTACTACAGAGTACTACAGAGTACTACAGAGCACTACAGAGCACTACAGAGTACTACAGAGCACTACAGAGCACTACAGAGCACTACAGAGTACTACAGAGCACTACAGAGCACTACAGAGCACTACAGAGTACTACAGAGCACTACAGAGTACTACAGAGTACTCCTGGAGCTGTAATCTGATGAGGGAAACGTGGGAACTCCAACGCCAAACTGCTGAGCCGGTTTTTAGAACGAAGACATTTGGTTTGAATAACAACGTTCTCCTGAACCAGGTTTTTTTTCTTTTCTATCTTGTGAACATTTTCATGTTTAAAGTCCAGAATCTGCTCGATATCGTCTCATCTGACAGCAGTTCTGGTCCCCCCCCCCCCCCACCATGGTGTCACCCTCTCCTCTTGGGGTCAACAGTTGGGATTTATGCATAAATAAATTAACCTCTCACACAATAAACCTTGCAGATAAAAAGCATCCAGTTCCGTTTAACATCTTGCAGAAGATAAGAGCAGCTCGTGCGTCCAGAGATCAGCGTGCACGTTGCCCGTCCTGGTGGGGGGTGCAGAGCTGAGGCAGGCTGACCAGTCAGGGAACATGACTCATTTTCCAGCTCATCGCTGGCTCTCATTCAGCAACGCTTCATCCCAACCATCATCAGTCGGTGCCGAAGAGGCCTTTAGAGCTGGGAGGACCAGGCTGCCCTGACCTCGCTCTGCCGTGCCCGAGCCGGACTCTTCTGGGAATTAACAACGTGTCTCATTTTTTATGACGTGCGTCATCAGTTTTCTTTCGTTGGCTTGTATGAGAGTCCATCCAGCAGCTGATGGCTGCAGAAATCTTTGCTTTTGCATCAATTCAATTCAATTCAACTTTATTTATATAGCGTCAAATCACGGCAATGCCATCTCAAGACGCTTTACAGACAGAGGGGAAAACATAATGAAGGCCAATTCATAACAGCCTATATAAGGAAACCAACAGATTGAGTTGAGTCCAACTCAATCTCCCATCCTGAGCAAGCACACTGGCAACAGTGGGAAGGAAAAAACTCCCTTTTAACAGGAAGGAAACCTCCGGCAGAACCCGGCTCAGGACAGGCAGCCATCTGCCTCTGCTGTGTGGGGGGAAGAGGACAGAAAGACAACAGACAACAGGAACTGCGACTCCCGGCCAGGGAGACCTGCTGAGACAGGAGACATACATACATGAGACAGGAGGCATCCAGTGGTTTCATCTGAACCAGTAGGCGCTCTGTCATGTTCCACCAGTGTCCGTGCACGTCATCGCCATGATGCTGCAGTATCTAGCATGAAGAGCAGACAGGAGGCGGGAGGCTTCTGCATCTGGACGGACAGCTTGTTTCATTCTCACAGGTTGGTTGATGGAGCACTAAAATGTCCCCAGCACGGGGAAAAGGCTGGTTTCAGGAACAGGAAGATCAAGATGTGCCCTGTCATGGCATTAACTTGGTGCGAGTGTCAGAGGGTTTCTACTCACTGTGAAACGCTGTGGAAGCCCATGTGGTCCCAGCACTGGTTTACAGCCGAACTGTAAACCAGTTTTCTGCTGAAATTCCGGCTCCAGCATCAGTTTCCTGATGATGTGCTTGTTTGGTCATGACCACCAATGAGACCACCATCTTTAGAAATCCCAGGTTCAGAGCAGGTCTGAACCCCATCATGGGATCTTCTGAACACGGTTCATATGAACACAGTGGACTTGTGTGGATCACATGTTGGTTTGTTTTAACTGTAAAAGTGTCCCAACATGATGTGAGCTGGGATGTATGAATGAAGCTGACCTGAATTTGCTGCATCACCTACAGTCACAGCTGACGTTTAAACAGGATGGAAAGTTGCAGTTTGATCTTCAGCCGACATTTAAGACCAAACAGGATCAAATAAAACTTTATGGAGATGAAGGAACAGTCTGTGCTTTCTTTCTTCTTGCTTTGCCTCATCCTTGTCGCTGCGGCTTTGTGAAGGATCAGCTGTCTGCATCTTTTCTTGTCGGCTGAAGGAGCCTCTGGCTGCAGCTTTGTCCAGTGTGCAGAGAATCTTCTGGAAGATGTTCATAAGCAGCTCCAGGCCAGCATCCCGTAGCATTCACCGCTCTGATGATGCGTCCCTAACAGATAACTGCAGAGCAGGTTGTGCCCGAGCACCCCCTCAGTGTGTTCCTCTGCTTCCTGAGACCAAACAGATGTTCAGGCGCCGGGGAATAACACCAGACTGTGGACTCGTGATCCTGATGGAGGGTTTGTGTTTATCCTGCATGTGTACGAGTTAAATCCAACGTTTTCGTTTTCCTGGGAGACTATTTGGAAAAAATGTCGGAAAGTCAGGAAGTCACTTTTTCTTGATTTCAAAATTAATCAGGATATTAAATTAAATGATTAATTCATCATAAATAACAGTGGATATCATGCCTTCAGGTGATGTATTTGTTTTTTTTATAACTCTGTTCTTGTAAAGTCAGATTCAACCTTTCTGTCCTGTAGGGAGAGGAGCAGCAACACATGATGCTGAGAGACGCAGGATTCATCCTGTAAACACGTTCGTTACGTCCGAGTGGAAGCAAGCAGGAGGCGTGTTGTTGTGCAGGTTTTAGAAGGTCTCCAGCTCGTTGGATAAACGTGGCTTTCTGCAGCAGCTTGTTTGGAAAGAGCCGCCTTGGATAAGTCATGGCGACGGTGCAAACACACACTCTTCCCTGAATGTGATCATTTAGAATGAGCCATGAGATGAAATAAATACAAATACCAATCATAACTGCTCGCATTAAGCCTGTCAGGGAGAGGGAGATTTTAATAAAAGAGATGCAGAAAGCTGTTGGTGGGATGACAGCAGGGCGAAAGTCATCATCCTGCTGCGATAACCTGCTGACGATGGCGGCGGGTGATTGGCAGCAACAACACAGTTTTGACGGGTCCTGGAAGTTGTGTTTTCACCTGTCCTCAAACCGCTCTGAACATCACACTTTCACCATGTCAGCAAGCTTTCAGACGAGTTTGTCAAGGTTAATGTGAGGAAGACAAAGTGCAGAATGCTGACGTTTTAACTTGTGGCAACGTTCTGTGGATTTAGTGTAAAATAATAAATCAGAGTTTTTCTTCACTTTAACCTAAAAGCTCAGATGGGAAACAAACTCCAAACTACTTCCAGCAGTTCCTGGGCTACAGGACGCTACTTTGCTACATGATTTAAATCCCGCAGCGTAAACAATGCTGCAGCTAATGTTTGTATTTTTACTGTCTAACGAGTCATTTTCCACTTTACACACACTCTCATCATGGAAAACACACCAAGAAATGCATATGATGCAGCCTTCAACCTAAAGGCCATCGATGTGGAAACAGAGCTGCAGCTCGGTGGAGGCGCGGCTTACGGTCTGGAAGATACTGTAATGTTGGTTTTAGTTTTAACAGAAAGTTTAACTTTAGCAAAGTCCATGTCATCTGTTGCTCTTTTTGGTCCGCATGTTTGTTTTAACCTGAATGTGATGTTTCCATGCAGACGTGATGTTTCCATGCAGACGTGATGTTTCCATGCAGACGTGACGTTTCCATGCAGACGTGACGTTTCCATGCAGACGTGATGTTTCCATGGAGACGTGACGTTTCCATGCAGACGTGACGTTTCCATGCAGACGTGACGTTTCCATGCAGACGTGACGTTTCCATGCAGACGTGATGTTTCCATGGAGACGTGATGTTTCCATGCAGACGTGATGTTTCTACGCAGACGTGACGTTTCCACGCAGACGTGACGTTTCCATGCAGACGTGATGTTTCCACGCAGACATGATGTTTCCACGCAGACGTGATGTTTCCACGCAGACGTGATGTTTCCACGCAGACGTGATGTTTCCACGCAGACGTGATGTTTCCACGCAGACGTGATGTTTCCATGCAGACGTGATGTTTCCACGCAGACGTACATTTCCATGCAGACGTGATGTTTCCATGCAGACGTGATGTTTCCACGCAGACGTGATGTTTCCATGGAGACGTGATGTTTCCATGCAGACGTGATGTTTCCACGCAGACGTGATGTTTCCATGGAGACGTGATGTTTCCATGCAGACGTGATGTTTCCACGCAGACGTGATGTTTCCACGTAGACGTGATGTTTCCACGCAGACGTGATGTTTCCACGCAGACGTGATGTTTCCATGGAGACGTGATGTTTCCATGCAGACGTGATGTTTCCACGCAGACGTGATGTTTCCATGGAGACGTGATGTTTCCACGTAGACGTGATGTTTCCATGCAGACGTGATGTTTTCAGTATCATCTGTCAGATTCTGAGGCTAAAATGATGTAAAATGAATGTATGAATAGATAAAGCAGCATAAAGAGCAGCCAGAAGAGGAAAACAGAAGTTTTCAGAAGAACACACAGACCAAACTGTAATTACATATATCCTCCCCACACACAGCACTTCAGGTCAAGTCAGCTCATTTTATAGAATTATAAATAATTTTAATCCAGCGAAGGTTTTCTGCAGAAGGGTCTGGAAGGGCAACAGAGGAAAAGCATCTGTTAAGACAAAAGTAAAGCAACGTAAATGGCTTTATAACGGCAGAGACAGCAGAGGATGTGTTCAGTGCATCAGAGGGAGTCCTGCTGCAGCCTGGGCCTTCAACAACATATCTGAAGAATGTGTCAGGGTCCCTTAAAGAAGCACTAAGAATCAGGAAATGTACATCACTTAATCCCAGGGTCACTCTTTTGTCTTTTAATTCCACTTTTCTGACAAGAAATGAGAAATAATGCATGTGGGACGCCTGGTAAAGACATTCAACATGCCACTTTTTGCCAAGACTGAGACAAAAAACTGTGTAAAATTCAGCAAATCAGAAAGACAAAGAGGATAGACAGAACATGCTGTCACCGAAACAAACACTGTAAAACAGAGAGGAGGCTGCGAAATGAAGAGTGCAGCAATGCTGGCGGACATTGGCATCCTTCAGCTGGCACGCCACCATGCCAAGTTGTAGGATTTACCCTGAAGCCCTTGGGCTTTGCTGTGAAAAGACTCAGTCGGCTTGAGGGGCCCCATGGCTGGCTGCAGCCAGGGTTCCATTGTCTGAGCTGCTGGAGAGGGAAAATGCTGGATAAATGCTGGGAAACAAGAGCAATACAGGAGGAGACGGCAGCGGAGAAGGCTAGAGGGAGAGCAGCAAGTGGTTCCAGGGAGTCGGGCCAACATGTAGAGGCAGAGAAAGCTCTCAGTGCTGCTCTAGTCTGAAGACCAGGAAGGAATCCACCAACACAGCAGCGTACACTTTCACCTTCAGCACAGCGTTAAGATCCCCACAGGGAAGTTGTTTTAGACGTTACTCACTGCTCAGTTGTCTGAAGTTAAACAAGAATCCATGAGCCAAAGAACCAAAGGAAGACTTTTAGATGCAGCTTCTGCTCATCTTGTTCTGCTGCTTGACATCAAAATGCACCAAACAACCAGGATGAAAAGCATTTATTCATTTCCCTTTAATAAGGGAATGAAAGTGTCTGATTGTCTTTTATTGGTGATGGACCAGATGAAGTCTTGTTCCAGAGGGTGATGCTGGCTGGCAGGAAGGATCTGCTGTATTTTTCTGTCCTGTAGTGAAGATGAAGAAGCCTCTGTCAGCACGCTGCTCGTCTTGTTTGTGCAGGTTTACATACACATGATACTGCATCATGTCATTTATCTGGCAAACGTCTCGCTGTTGAACTGGAAGTGGACTCAGTCTTCGTTTCATTTGTATCCAGTAACTAAAATAAGATCCGTGAAACCAGTACAGTCGTATTATTTAAATGGGAGACTGGAAACGTTGGGCTCCAACCCCTGTTGTCCAGCTGAACTTCTGCAGGTACTGGTGTTCCTCCAGCGGCTCCACCTCTCCTCGCAGGATGTAAGCAACGTTTCGCTTCTGCCTGCAGAAGTCAACAGTCCTGAAGTTCCTTCTGAACGTCCGTTTTACCTCGCCATGTTTGGACTGGTGGAGTCTTCCTCGTCTGTTCATCATGACGTGTCATTTATCAGCTGTTATTCTGAAACGAGATCCACCTGGTTGGCCACGCCCCCCTACTGTCTGATTGGTCTCCGGTGGACAGAGTCCCAGGTGAGAGAGATAGAAATCTCCTTTACCTCGGACGATGGTGTCCTTGGCCAGCGTTCTGATTTCTAGTATCTCCTTATTGCATTGTTTGCATTTGTTTGTCTCTGTACCGACTATGTTTGCATTGTCCCGGTTCATCATGTGGTTGTTTTGTTTCCAGTCGTCCAATATGATGGGTTTTAAAGGTAACATGCACTCATCCACCTGAGACGTTGACGTTCGTTACGATAAGCAAACTGTACTGGGTCCTGAAATGTCTTGTTTATGGAGGTGAGCCAATCACGGTGTCTGCAGGACTGGATGTGAGATGTCAAGCCAACTGGTCTGCAGTCACTCTGTTCAATGATAAAACTCCCTGCATGTGGTAGACACGTAGCGGCGTAGTTAAACATCAGGCCTGCAGCAGCTTTCTGTCATGGAAATGTTACCAGGTTACCATTTTCATTTACCACAGATTTATTCCTGTTTGCATGAAGGTTGTGACGGCTTCTGATGGCTTCTGCAGTCATTCCTGTTGCCACATTCCTCCAAAACATAAATACAACCATTAGTTCATCCATCATCATGTGATCTCCCAACGTCCATGATGACAGAGTGGAGATATTATATGATTTATATCTCTTCTTCTCCATCAGACTCTGTGTCTGGACCCATATTGTTTTGTCCCTGCTATGCATCTCTCAGCGCCACGCTGGCCAGTCACAGGCCTGAAGAATGAAGACATCCAGCGTTCTGACCATTCTGACCAGCACTACATCATCCTTTGGTTTCTGGATGTTGGTTTTTAAAGTAGGAACTGCAGCATCATCAGGTGGGAGGATGAAAAATGAGAAAAAACACAAAGTCTCCCAGCTGAACTGAGAACTCGAAGCACAGTTTACAAGTTTATGAGCAATAATCCGTATAAGTTTGACTAAAATTAGGAAAAAGAGAGAAAACTGTGATGGACTTCATCATCAGGCAGCCTCTTGTGTTACAATCCGCCTTGTAATTCATCAGCCTGAAGTTGACCTACTGACCCGAACCCTCCCTCTGATTTCCTTCCATCCTCATGAGAAAAATGCAGATATCTGAAAAAAGCCTCAGACAGACTCACAACCTGGAGTTCACGCTTTAGTCAGCAGAGCAGAATGACTGAAACATTTCTCACCGGTCCTGCAGTCAGACGTCACACTTCTTCTTCTGTAAACCCAAATAAAATGAAATGACGTTTAAATAAATGTCTGATGCAGACAGATATGTGCTCTGTGACGGAGCTGTATTGTACGGTGCTACAAACTGTTTGCATATTAATAAATCTTTATTAAATCTAAGGATGAAATAAACAGTTGAGAGGAAAACTTTATGTCTGCATGAGGAAAATCATTATTCCTCTCCTGTTTAGATCACAGCAGAGCTTCAGGATCCTGATCAGTGATACTGCAGGATACGCAGAGCGTCAGGGCAGAGCTCACAGGTGTGTAAAAAGCAGAAGTCGAGCCTGAAAGAGAGCTCATCTGCCGGAGCGAGGAAAGCACATGGTCAAGTGGTCAACAAATGAAAACGGAAAATTGCTACCACTTGTTGGACCCGCTCAAGTACATGCAGGCGGTAGAGGTGGTCAGGTCATGATGGATGCCCCACGTCTCCGTTGTTGTTGATATGATCAAAAAAAATACCAGGGCCAACCCCTGCGCCTCCTCCTGCGCCTCCTCCCCATTCTCCACCATAATAGACAAACAGATGTGTGCAGTTCGCCTGCAAGCACAGAAAATTACCTATGTGCAAAATTGCCTTTGGAATGAGAAATTTTGTTTATTTGTTGGATGAGTACTATCATCTTTTCTGAGTCCAGATATATTGTCAACATTTTTCATCAAAATAACATGGATTTTAACTTTTCTTTAGAAAAGGAAGGAGAAAGGAGGCGCATCTGGACCGGCTTTTTCTGGGAGACGCTGAAATATTTTATGAACCTTTTGGAAGGAAAAATGTCATTTCCCCAAGTTCTATTGATGATAGATTATAAACCAAACGCTAAAGTTTAAATATGAAGTTATCAGAATGTTGAGATAAATGGATTTTGTCTTCGTAATCAGATGCAGGAAGAGGAAATGTAAAATGGAGAGAACATGCAGCCTTTCCATTTAAATCTAGTAAAACAGTTTTGCCTCATTTACCACATAATTTGAGGCAAATTTCAGTGAAATGTAGGAATGCAAAGATAAATATGCTAGAATGGCAATTTAATGAAAACAAATGTTGGATGTGGAAAAGCAGATGTAATCATGTATTTAGAGCGCATCATGCTCTCCGTTTCTATCTGCTTCTTGTTGATATAAACACATCTTCAGCCACACAGACTTCCAGCAGATTGTATTTCCCTAATCACATGTATTTTCCATTTCATTTCCAGGCTTTTTTTCCACTTGGAGGCAGTCTGCAGCCATCAGCAGTTGCTGATGTTCTGGGACAGGAACCAGTTAAAGTGGGTGCTGGCTGTGGTCCAGTGGCTCTGACCGTGTAGGAACACCTCTGTCCTCCATCTTCAGAAAGCAACCATCTAAAACATACCTCAATAAAAAATAATTAATGTAAGTATTTTAATATGATGATTTACTGTTAGTTAGGTCATAACTATTTTTATACCACTTTCAGCTGAAAGCTGACCCTCCGGTCAGCAGATCAGCTGTTCGTGGAGGTCCTGAAGAGGCGGAGGAAACTCAGAGGGCTGTGGAAGGACCAGTTCTGTGGAAGGACCAGTTCTATGCTGGAGGACCAGTTCTGTGGAAGGACCAGTTCTATGTTGGAGGACCAGTTCTGTGGAAGGACCAGTTCTATGTTGGAGGACCAGTTCTGTGGAAGGACCAGTTCTGTGGAAGGACCAGTTCTATGTTGGAGGACCAGTTCTGTGGAAGGACCAGTTCTATGTTGGAGGACCAGTTCTGTGGAAGGACCAGTTCTATGTTGGAGGACCAGTTCTGTGGAAGGACCAGTTCTGTGGAAGGACCAGTTCTATGTTGGAGGACCAGTTCTGTGGAAGGACCAGTTCTATGTTGGAGGACCAGTTCTGTGGAAGGACCAGTTCTGTGGAAGGACCAGTTCTATGTTGGAGGACCAGTTCTGTGGAAGGACCAGAGGAAGGACTGGTTCTGTAGAAGGACCGGCTCTGTGGAAGGACCAGTTCTGTGGAAGGACCAGTTCTATGTTGGAGGACCAGTTCTGTGGAAGGACCAGTTCTGTGGAAGGACCAGTTCTATGTTGGAGGACCAGTTCTGTGGAAGGACCAGTTCTGTGGAAGGACCAGTTCTATGTTGGAGGACCAGTTCTGTGGAAGGACCAGTTCTGTGGAAGGACCAGTTCTGTGGAAGGACCAGTTCTATGTTGGAGGACCAGTTCTGTGGAAGGTACAGAGGAAGGACCGGTTCTGTGGAAGGACCAGAGGAAGGACCGGTTCTGTGGAAGGACCGGTTCTGTGGAAGGACCAGTTCTGTGGGAGGACCAGAGGAAGGACCGGTTCTGTGGAAGGACCAGAGGAAGGACCGGTTCTGTGGAAGGACCAGTTCTGTGGGAGGACCAGAGGACGGACCGGTTCTGTGGAAGGACCGGTTCTGTGGAAGGACCAGAGAAAGGACCGGTTCTGTGGAAGGACCAGAGGAAGGACCGGTTCTGTGGAAGGACCAGAGAAAGGACCGGTTCTGTGGAAGGACCAGAGGAAGGACCGGTTCTGTGGAAGGACCAGAGGAAGGACTGGTTCTTTGGAAGGACCAGAGAAAGGACCGGTTCTGTGGAAGGACCAGAGAAAGGACCGGTTCTGTGGAAGGACCAGAGGAAGGACCGGTTCTGTGGAAGGACCAGTTCTGTGGGAGGACCAGAGGACGGACCGGTTCTGTGGAAGGACCGGTTCTGTGGAAGGACCAGAGAAAGGACCGGTTCTGTGGAAGGACCAGAGGAAGGACCGGTTCTGTGGAAGGACCAGAGAAAGGACCGGTTCTGTGGAAGGACCAGAGGAAGGACCGGTTCTGTGGAAGGACCAGAGGAAGGACCGGTTCTGTGGAAGGACCAGAGAAAGGACCGGTTCTGTGGAAGGACCAGAGGAAGGACCGGTTCTGTGGAAGGACCAGAGAAAGGACCGGTTCTGTGGAAGGACCAGAGAAAGGACCGGTTCTGTGGAAGGACCAGAGAAAGGACCGGTTCTGTGGAAGGACCAGAGAAAGGACCGGTTCTGTGGAAGGACCAGAGGAAGGACCGGTTCTGTGGAAGGACCGGTTCTGTGGAAGGACCAGAGGAAGGACCGGTTCTGTGGAAGGACCAGAGAAAGGACCAGTTCTGTGGAAGGACCAGTGGAAGGACCGGTTCTGTGGAAGGACCAGTGGAAGGACCGGTTCTGTGGAAGGACCGGTTCTGTGGAAGGACCAGTGGAAGGACCGGTTCTGTGGAAGGACCGGTTCTGTGGAAGGACCAGTGGAAGGACCGGTTCTGTGGAAGGACCAGAGAAAGGACCAGTTCTGTGGAAGGACCAGAGGAAGGACCGGTTCTGTGGAAGGACCAGTGGAAGGACCGGTTCTGTGGAAGGACCGGTTCTGTGGAAGGACCAGTGGAAGGACCGGTTCTGTGGAAGGACCAGAGAAAGGACCAGTTCTGTGGAAGGACCAGTGGAAGGACCGGTTCTGTGGAAGGACCGGTTCAGTGGAAGGACCAGTGGAAGGACCGGTTCTGTGGAAGGACCGGTTCGGTGGAAGGACCAGTGGAAGGACCGGTTCTGTGGAAGGACCGGTTCTGTGGAAGGACCAGTGGAAGGACCGGTTCTGTGGAAGGACCGGTTCTGTGGAATTCTGTCACTGCAGATAAGACTTCTCCATTGTCCAGTTTTAAATCCTTAATCCCAGACCCGCCTCTGTTTTCACTTCCGTTTTACTCAAAAAAGGTTTGCTGTTTTGCTTTTATTGTTTCAATTTCTATTATTATCATTTAATTTTTACTTTTTTTCTTTTACTTTGTTTTAATATTTTAGTTATGTTGTGTTTTCAACATTTTGTTCAGCAGTCGCGGTTGGAAAGTGCTTTTATTGATAAAGCTGCTTGGTAACCTGGATGTTAATCCTCCCGGGCGGGATGGGAGTGCTGGAAAAGTTTATTACCTGACTGGCCGACTCAGGTGTCATGTGATGGAGGTAGAGGTGGAGGTGGAGGTAGAGGTGGAGGTAGAGGTGGAGGTGGAGGTAGAGGTGGAGGTGGAGGTAGAGGTGGAGGTAGAGGTGGAGGTGGAGGTGGAGGTGGAGTTGGAGGTAGAGGTGGAGTTGGAGGTAGAGGTGGAGTTGGAGGTAGAGGTAGAGGTGGAGTTGGAGGTGGAGGTGGAGGTGGAGGTGGAGGTAGAGGTGGAGGTGGAGGTGGAGGTAGAGGTGGAGGTAGAGGTGGAGGTGGAGGTGGAGGTAGAGGTGGAGGTGGAGGTGGAGGTGGAGGTAGAGGTGGAGGTGGAGGTGGAGGTGGAGGTAGAGGTGGAGGTGGAGTTGGAGGTAGAGGTGGAGGTGGAGGTAGAGGTGGAGGTAGAGGTGGAGGTGGAGGTGGAGTTGGAGGTAGAGGTGGAGTTGGAGGTAGAGGTGGAGGTAGAGGTGGAGTTGGAGGTGGAGGTAGAGGTGGAGGTGGAGGTGGAGGTGGAGGTAGAGGTGGAGGTAGAGGTGGAGGTGGAGGTGGAGGTGGAGGTAGAGGTGGAGGTGGAGGTGGAGGTAGAGGTGGAGGTAGAGGTGGAGGTGGAGGTGGAGGTGGAGGTGGAGGTAGAGGTGGAGGTAGAGGTGGAGGTGGAGGTGGAGGTGGAGGTAGAGGTGGAGGTGGAGGTGGAGGTAGAGGTGGAGGTAGAGGTGGAGGTGGAGGTAGAGGTGGAGGTGGAGGTGGAGGTAGAGGTGGAGGTGGAGGTGGAGGTAGAGGTGGAGGTGGAGGTGGAGGTGGAGTTGGAGGTGGAGGTGGAGGTGGAGGTGGAGGTAGAGGTGGAGGTGGAGGTGGAGGTGGAGGTAGAGGTGGAGGTAGAGGTGGAGGTGGAGGTAGAGGTGGAGGTGGAGGTGGAGGTGGAGTTGGAGGTGGAGGTAGAGGTGGAGGTGGAGGTAGAGGTGGAGGTGGAGGTGGAGGTGGAGGTAGAGGTGGAGGTAGAGGTGGAGGTGGAGGTAGAGGTAGAGGTGGAGGTGGAGGTGGAGTTGGAGGTGGAGGTAGAGGTGGAGGTGGAGGTAGAGGTGGAGGTGGAGGTGGAGGTGGAGGTGGAGGTGGAGGTAGAGGTGGAGGTAGAGGTGGAGGTGGAGGTGGAGGTAGAGGTGGAGGTGGAGGTGGAGGTAGAGGTGGAGGTGGAGGTGGAGGTGGAGTTGGAGGTGGAGGTAGAGGTGGAGGTGGAGGTAGAGGTGGAGGTGGAGGTGGAGGTGGAGGTAGAGGTGGAGGTAGAGGTGGAGGTGGAGGTAGAGGTGGAGGTGGAGGTGGAGTTGGAGGTGGAGGTAGAGGTGGAGGTGGAGGTGGAGGTGGAGGTAGAGGTGGAGGTGGATGCATTGCAGTAGATATGTTAGGAAGACACATTACACAATAATAATGTAGCTAAGGTTTAAAAAACTAGAGTAATAGTACTATGTAGAGCTTCTACACAGACTGTCTCAAGTTGTATACTATCCTGCGGTACCTATAAAGAATAAAACTAACAGTCAGTATAATGTTATTAAGATAGCAGAGTAGCATTTAGCTTTAGGTGAAATAAAGAGATTCTGTTCGGTCTCAGCCATGAAAACACGGATAATGAGCACCGACTGGTCCACACACATGATGACGTCTTTACAGACAAACTGTCCTATAAATGCCTTGTGCTAAAACTTAGCGAGCTAGACAGTGTCACCATGTTACAGCCACCTACCTGGTTAGCATCTCCCTCCTGCTCATGTTGTCCTCCAGACATGGAACTGGACTAGAATCAGTCCCAGCAGCCAATCCCAGTTCTGGTGGAACTGAGCTGGGGGTGAGTAATGAATGGCAGGACAGCCGTCTGAGGAGAACTGGGTCCAGTCAGCACATCTCACACACTGGGAGGTAGAATGGGATGAGCAGCATCTGGTCTGGGGCTGGATTCCTGACTGGAGTCCTTTCAGAAGGAGGTTGGATGAGTAGCTAGAGCTTCTTCAGTGGATCCGACCTGTAAGCTGAAAATAAACATTTCCCACATTTCACTGGAAGTTCTGGGATTTCTGTTTTCAGCAACACGCTATCATCTTACCAGGGAGGTACATGATACATACATGCACATTTCTAACATACATGCACATTTCTAACATACATGAAAATTCCTTATTTATATGTCGGCAAGGTTCCTGAAATGAAGAAAACACTATAATAAACATAAATATGTGATATTCTGGCAGCTTGGCTTTGAAAACTGTAAAATATAAAGAAAAAAATGTAGAATTTCAGTAAAATTCTTAAAATCATGGTTTACAGACATCTTTTGTTTAATGTCAGCTTTTTAACATATAATGAAAAATGATAACACATCTAATAACCGTTACCGCTTCAATACTTTAAAAACCTGCAGAAATACCAAAAGTGAGTAAAAATGTCAGAAGATTGTTGTTCATATGTTCTATTCTGTAATTATATGGAATATTCTGAAATGTAGACCATTAAAAATGATGTTTCACTATGTGCCGGTCCATGTGAGCTTCATCACAAAGAAAACTCATCATCACTCCCAGGAGCTGCTGAGAATCCCAGTACATGACTCCACCTGGAACTGGTGGGAATGGTGGAAAGAAGCCGGACTGGTGCAGAAACACACACCTCCACTCCATCCTGACAGATGCACACACACTGAAACACGATTAAACAGGGAAATATTTCTGACATACTGACTTGGACTTATTTTTTTGAGCTGTGTATATCATAAAAAGAAAATAAATCAAATCTCTCTGTGACAGCAAAGACCAGCTGAATACAGTGTTGCAAAGAAAAGGAAATGAGGGAGAAGAGCCTCGAAAAGCCGTGGAAAACATATGACTACCTGGTAAAAGCCACCATTTGTGTGTGTGGGAGGAGATTTTACAAGAACTGGAGCTGATGCACCAAACAGTTCAACAGAAAAACCTGCTAGTCGTAACTGTAGCTTGTTGACATTTTAGAGGTGATGCTATTATTATTATTATTATTATTATTATTATTATTATTATTATTATTATTATTATTATTATTATTATTATTATGAATTTTTATCTGTGAAAACTGGGAATGGAGCTTCTGAAAGGAATCATACTGGAACTGCAGGATATCTGCTGGAGTTTTACGGGTTCATGTCAGGTGCAGCTGCCAAACAAGTCTGGAAGTAGTAATTACTATGTACTTACTCCTGGATGTAGTAATTACTATGTACTTACTCCTGGATGTAGTAATTACTATGTACTTACTCCTGGATGTAGTAATTACTATGTACTTACTCCTGGATGTAGTAATTACTATGTAGTTACTCCTGGATGTAGTAATTACTATGTACTTACTCCTGGATGTAGTAATTACTATGTACTTACTCCTGGATGTAGTAATTACTATGTAGTTACTACTGGATGTAGTAATTACTATGTACTTACTCCTGGAAGTAGTAATTACTATGTACTTACTCCTGGATGTAGTAATTACTATGTACTTACTCTTGGATGTAGTAATTACTATGTACTTACTCCTGGATGTAGTAATTACTATGTACTTACTCCTGGAAGTAGTAATTACTATGTACTTACTCCTGGATGTAGTAATTACTATGTACTTACTCCTGGAAGTAGTAATTACTATGTACTTACTCCTGGATGTAGTAATTACTATGTACTTACTCCTGGAAGTAGTAATTACTATGTACTTACTCCTGGATGTAGTAATTACTATGTACTTACTCCTGGAAGTAGTAATTACTATGTACTTACTCCTGGAAGTAGTAATTACTATGTACTTACTCCTGGATGTAGTAATTACTATGTACTTACTCCTGGAAGTAGTAATTACTATGTACTTACTCCTGGAAGTAGTAATTACTATGTACTTACTCCTGGAAGTAGTAATTACATTTAGTTCGACTGTGAGTAGAAGTTAAAATATTTTGGAACATTTAATAAACATTAACAATCGCATGTAATCACATTTTGGTGTTTTTAAGTAATTTTTTCCTCATCTTACGGCCAACATGTTGGTTGTATTTAACCATGTGCGATTTTTGGTTTGACTGTAAGAAAGTGTTTTTCTTGAGGTATTTACGGTTTCAATTTTATAAAATATCAGCAGGAGACTAAATGTGCTGCCTTTCAGGATACTGGAGGACAAAACTCACCTAAAATCATAAAAAGGACAAAGTTAGGGAATAATAAAAGATAAGGCCTGTTTAACTGTTTACATACTAATATAACCACACAATGGTTATTTTACCTAAAATACATGTTAAAGTAATGGGAATTTTATTTGACTACATTTAAAACTAATATAATTCTTATATAATAATAATAATAATAATAATAATAATAATAATAATAATAATAATAATATTAATAAAACTCCCAAACATGCACTTTACAGTTAATAAAAACAATTATATTTTTACATAACCATGCATTTTGGTATTAATATGAAATTAAAATTAAATTAATTTAAAGGGTTAAAGTAATGTGAATAATTGTGTTTCATTAAAAACAAAAAACTTGCACTGTTTTCTTATTGCGGTTTTTATCCTGACCGTGGTTTTTCTAATCTTCAGCCAATTCAGTGATTAGGAGAGAAAAGTGAAAACATGGCATTTACTGTAATAAACAAACTGTGGAAGTAAACATGTAAACAGCGATGTTTAGTCCTCAGACGGACGCCTCCACCACCCCTCCTTCCTCCTGACGAGCTTCTCTCACCAAACCAAGCACCTTCTGGCTGCAGCCTCTGTCTGAAGGCAGCAGGCCGGACATGAAAAGCTTCCATCAGGAAAATTAACTGTATTATAATAATGGAAGATGTTTTCATTTTATTTATTGAAAGGTGAAATAATTTTAAGTCTTTTCAGTAGATCTGACCTTGGTGTCAAACCGTTGCATGGCTCGTTGTTTTCTGTCCCGCTGCCGCCTCGTCCATGAGCTGACCTGAAGCAGCCTGCAGTGGGAGAACACAGACATCCGCTCACACTGACCTTTGTGTTATCAGGCAGCCAGTGAAGGAGGGGGGGGTGCAGGGCTGCTGGACAGCTACATAAAAGCCTGTTGGCACGAAGAGTGATGGGTCAGCTCGTTGTATCTGCAGTTTGGCCTTCATTTGCTCCGTCTGACCCCCACCCCCCCACCCTGCTGATCACTCTCATGCTTCATTTTGTCTTTATAGAATCATTTGCATATGACATAAGCTGTGCTGTGTCTCCTTTTTATTTATATATTTATTATTTTATTGAGGTCATGTTTAACTCTGCAGGCATGACAACAATAAATCTGGTTTACCTCGGGACAAGGATGACCTTCTGCCCTCCCCCCCATCAGGCTGTTCCCTGCTGATTCCAGCCATAGGAAGGTCTTCCAGGCTGCAGAACCAGGTTCTAAAGGTCTGATCCCTTTCACAGCTTCAGTAAACATCTGTTTCTCCTTCATCAGTCCAAATGATTTCAGCTGCCTGCCATGGACTGGAGACCTGTCCAGCTGCCTCTGTCCTGATGGATGCTGGGACTCCAGCTTGCTCGCGACGCTTAAATGGAAGAAGTTCAGAGAATGAAGGAATGAATGTGGAACGGGAGCTTTATTCATATAAAATCATCGTTAAAAGTCCGTGAACCTGACGTCCTAAACAGCAAATGAACTTCACACCTGAATTATGGAACTTTCTGACCTCGAACGTGTTTGATGACACGGTGACGTCTAACGTCAGCAGCGTCCTGAGGCTGAGGAACTGACACAACTTTTCCATCCGGGACGCTGCGTGACGTTTGGCTTCACGGTAAAAACATGGAACTGGTGGTTTGAACTGATTAAGTTCTGTAGAGGAACGAGCAGGTCAGCGAGAGAGCAGGGAAGGAAACTTCCATGTAGGCAGAAGGACACTTCCTAAAATTCAGGGAAAACTCCAGACTAATTCCTGCCACTGGTTGACCTGCTGCTTCTGTTCAATCCAGATGTTTACAGGGACTTCTGTTTCATCCAGATGTTTACAGGGACTTCAGCTGAATCCAGATGTTTACAGGAACTTCTGTTCCATCCAGATGTTTACAGGAACTTCAGCTGTATCCAGATGTTTACAGGAACTTCTCTTTCATCCAGATGTTTACAGGAACTTCAGATGCATCCAGATGTTTACAGGAACTTCTGTTCCATCCAGATGTTTACAGGAACTTCAGCTGCATCCAGATGTTGACAGGAACTTCTGTTCCATCCAGATGTTTACAGGAACTTCATATCCATCCAGATGTTGACAGGAACTTCTGTTCCATCCAGATGTTTACAGGAACTTCTGTTTCATCCAGATGTTTACAGGAACTGCTTTTTCATCCAGATGTTTACAGGAACTTCAGATGCATCCAGATGTTTACAGGAACTTCTGTTCCATCCAGATGTTTACAGGAACTTCAGATGCATCCAGATGTTTACAGGAACTTCTGTTTCATCCAGATGTTTACAGGAACTTCAGCTGTATCCAGATGTTTACAGGAACTTCTGTTTCATCCAGATGTTTACAGGAACTTCTGTTTCATCCAGATGTTTACAGGAACTTAAGATGCATCCAGATGTTTACAGGAACTTCTGTTTCATCCAGATGTTTACAGGAACTTTAGCTGCATCCAGATGTTTACAGGAACTTCTGTTCCATCCAGATGTTTACAGGAAATTCAGCTGAATCCAGATGTTGACGGGAACTTCTGTTCCATCCAGATGTTTACAGGAACTTCTCTTTCATCCAGATGTTTACAGGAACTGCTCTTTCATCCAGACGTTTACAGGAACTTCTGTTTCATCCAGATGTTTACAGGAACTTCAGCTGCATCCAGATGTTTACAGGAACTTCTCTTTCATCCAGATGTTTACAGGAATTTCTGTTTCATCCAGATGTTTACAGGAATTTCTGTTTCATCCAGATGTTTACAGGAACTTTAGCTGCATCCAGATGTTTACAGGAACTTCTGTTCCATCCAGATGTTTACAGGAACATCTGTTTCATCCAGATGTTTACAGGAATTTCTGTTTCATCCAGATGTTTACAGGAACTTTAGCTGCATCCAGATGTTTACAGGAACTTCTGTTCCATCCAGATGTTTACAGGAACATCTGTTTCATCCAGATGTTTACAGGAACGGCTCTTTCACCCAGATGTTTACAGGAACTTCTGTTTCATCCAGATGTTTACAGGAACGGCTCTTTCACCCAGATGTTTACAGGAACTTCTGTTTCATCCAGATGTTTACAGGAACTTCTCTTTCATCCAGATGTTTACAGGAACGTCAGATGCATCCAGACGTTTGCAGGAACTTCAGATGCATCCAGATGTTTACAGGAACTTCTGTTTCATCAAGATGTTTACAGGAACTTCTGTTTCATTCAGATGTTTACAGGAACTTCAGCTGTATCCAGATGTTTACAGGAACTTCTGTTTCATCCATATGTTTACAGGAACTTCTGTTTCATCCAGATGTTTACAGGAACTTCAGATGTATCCAGATGTTTACAGGAACTTCTGTTTCATCCAGATGTTTACCGGAACTTCAGCTGTATCCAGATGTTTACAGGAACTTCAGCTGTATCCAGATGTTTACAGGAACTTCTGTTCCATCCAGATGTTTACAGGAACTTCTGTTCCATCCAGATGTTTACAGGAACTTCAGATGCATCCAGATGTTTACAGGAACTTCAGTTTCATCCAGATGTTTACAGGAACTTCTGTTTCATCCAGATGTTTACAGGAACTTAAGATGCATCCAGATGTTTACAGGAACTTAAGATGCATCCAGATGTTTACAGGAACTTCTGTTTCATCCAGATGTTTACAGGAACTTCAGCTGTAGCCAGATGTTTACAGGAACTCCAGCTGCATCCAGATGTTTACAGGAACTTCAGCTGCATCCAGATGTTTACAGGAACTTCAGATGCATCCAGATGTTTACAGGAACTTCTGTTCCATGCAAATGTCTACAGGAACTTCTTTTTCATCCAGATGTTTACATGAATTTCTGTTTCATCCAGATGTTTACAGGAACTTTAGCTGCATCCAGATGTTTACAGGAACTTCTGTTCCATCCAGATGTTTACAGGAACTTCTGTTTCATCCAGATGTTTACAGGAACCGTTCTTTCCCCCAGATATTTACAGGAACTTCTGTTTCATCCAGATGTTTACAGGAACTTCTCTTTCATCCAGATGTTTACATGACCGTCAGATGCATCCAGATGTTTGCAGGAACTTCAGATGCATCCAGATGTTTACAGGAACTTCTGTTCCATGCAGATGTCTACAGGAACTTCTGTTTCATCCAGATGTTTACAGGAACTTCTGTTTCATCCAGATGTTTACAGGAACTTAAGATGCATCCAGATGTTTACAGGAACTTCTGTTCCATCCAGATGTTTAAAGGAACTTCTGTTCCATCCAGATGTTTACAGGAACTTCAGCTGCATCCAGATGTTTACAGGAACTTCTGTTCCATCCAGATGTTTACAGGAACTTCTGTTCCATCCAGATGTTTACAGGAACTTCTGTTTCATCCAGATGTTTACAGGAACTTCTGTTTCATCCAGATGTTTACAGGAACTTCAGCTGTATCCAGATGTTTACAGGAACTTCAGCTGTATCCAGATGTTTAGATAAACTTCTCTTTCATCCAGATGTTTACAGGAACTTAAGATGCATCCAGATGTTTACAGGAATTTCTCTTCCATCCAGATGTTTACAGGAACTTCTGTTCCATCCAGATGTTTACAGGAACTTCAGCTGCATCCAGATGTTTACAGGAACTTCAGCTGCATCCAGATGTTTACAGGAACTTCAGCTGCATCCAGATGTTTACAGGAACTTCAGTTTCATCCAGATATTTACAAGAACTTCAGCTGAATCCAGATGTTGACAGGAACTTCTGTTCCATCCAGATGTTTACAGGAACTTCTGTTTCATCCAGATGTTTACAGGAACTGCTCTTTGATCCAGATGTTTACAGGAACGTCTGTTCCATCCAGATGTTTACAGGAACGTCTGTTTCATCCAGATGTTTACAGGAACTTCTGTTTCATCCAGATGTTTACAGGAACTTCAGTTTCATCCAGATGTTTACAGGAACTTCTGTTTCATCCAGATGTTTACAGGAACTTAAGATGCATCCAGATGTTTACAGGAACTTCTGTTTCATCCAGATGTTTACAGGAACTTCAGCTGTATCCAGATGTTTACAGGAACTCCAGCTGCATCCAGATGTTTACAGGAACTTCAGCTGCATCCAGATGTTTACAGGAACTTCTGTTTCATCCAGATGTTGACAGGAACTTTAGCTGCATCCAGATGTTTACAGGAACTTCAGTTTCATCCAGATGTTTACAGGGACTTCTGTTCCATCCAGATGTTTACATGAACTTCTGTTCCATCAAGATGTTTACAGGAAATTCAGCTGAATCCAGATGTTGACAGGAACTTCTGTTCCATCCAGATGTTTACAGGAACTGCTCTTTCATCCAGATGTTTACAGGAACTTCAGTTTCATCCAGATGTTTACAGGAACTTCAGCTGCATCCAGATGTTTACAGGAACGGTTCTTTCCCCCAGATATTTACAGGAACTTCTGTTTCATCCAGATGTTTACAGGAACTTCTCTTTCATCCAGATGTTTACAGGACCTTCAGATGCATCCAGATGTTTGCAGGAACTTCAGATGCATCCAGATGTTTACAGGAACTTCTGTTCCATGCAGATGTCTACAGGAACTTCTGTTTCATCCAGATGTTTACAGGTACTTCTGTTTCATCCAGATGTTTACAGGAATTTCAGCTGTATCCAGATGTTTACAGGAACTTCAGCTGTATCCAGATGTTTACAGGAACTTCAGCAGTATCCAGATGTTTAGACAAACTTCTGTTTCATCCAGATGTTTACAGGAACTTAAGATGCATCCAGATGTTTACAGGAACTTCTGTTCCATCCAGATGTTTACAGGAACTTCAGCTGCATCCAGATGTTTACAGGAACTTCAGCTGCATCCAGATGTTGGCAGGAACTTCTGTTTTATCCAGATGTTTACAGGAACTTCAGCTGCATCCAGATGTTTACAGGAACTTCTGTTCCATCCAGATGTTTACAGGAACTTCTCTTTCATCCAGATGTTTACAGGAACTTCTGTTTCATCCAGATGTTTACAGGAACTTCAGCTGTATCCAGATGTTTAGAGAAACTTCTCTTTCATCCAGATGTTTACAGGAACTTCAGCTGCATCCAGATGTTTACAGGAACTTCAGCTGCATCCAGATGTTTACAGGAACTTCAGTTTCATCCAGATATTTACAAGAACTTCAGCTGTATCCAGATGTTGACAGGAACTTCAGCTGTATCCAGATGTGTAGAGAAACTTCTCTTTCATCCAGATGTTTACAGGAATTTAAGATGCATCCAGATGTTTACAGGAATTTCTCTTCCATCCAGATGTTTACAGGAACTTCTGTTCCATCCAGATGTTTACAGGAACTTCAGCTGCATCCAGATGTTTACAGGAACTTCAGCTGCATCCAGATGTTTACAGGAACTTCAGCTGCATCCAGATGTTTACAGGAACTGCTCTTTGATCCAGATGTTTACAGGAACTTCAGCTGCATCCAGATGTTTACAGGAACTTCAGTTTCATCCAGATATTTACAAGAACTTCAGCTGAATCCAGATGTTTACAGGAACTTCTGTTTCATCCAGATGTTTACAGGAACTGCTCTTTGATCCAGATGTTTACAGGAACTTCTGTTCCATCCAGATGTTTACAGGAACGTCTGTTTCATCCAGATGTTTACAGGAACGGTTCTTTCCCCCAGATATTTACAGGAACTTCTGTTTCATCCAGATGTTTACAGGAACTTCTCTTTCATCCAGATGTTTACAGGACCTTCAGATGCATCCAGATGTTTGCAGGAACTTCAGATGCATCCAGATGTTTACAGGAACTTCTGTTCCATGCAGATGTCTACAGGAACTTCTGTTTCATCCAGATGTTTACAGGAACTTCTGTTTCATCCAGATGTTTACAGGAACTTCAGCTGTATCCAGATGTTTACAGGAACTTCAGCTGTATCCAGATGTTTACAGGAACTTCAGCTGTATCCAGATGTTTAGACAAACTTCTGTTTCATCCAGATGTTTACAGGAACTTCTGCTGTAGCCAGATGTTTACAGGAACTCCAGCTGCATCCAGATGTTTACAGGAACTTCAGATGCATCCAGATGTTTACAGGAACTTCAGATGCATCCAGATGTTTACAGGAACTTCTGTTCCATGCAGATGTCTACAGGAACTTCTTTTTCATCCAGATGTTTACATGAATTTCTGTTTCATCCAGATGTTTACAGGAACTTTAGCTGCATCCAGATGTTTACAGGAACTTCTGTTCCATCCAGATGTTTAAAGGAACTTCTGTTCCATCCAGATGTTTACAGGAACTTCAGCTGCATCCAGATGTTTACAGGAACTTCAGCTGCATCCATATGTTGGCAGGAACTTCTGTTTTATCCAGATGTTTACAGGAACTTCAGCTGCATCCAGATGTTTACAGGAACTTCTGTTCCATCCAGATGTTTACAGGAACTTCTGTTCCATCCAGATGTTTACAGGAACTTCTGTTTCATCCAGATGTTTACAGGAACTTCTGTTTCAACCAGATGTTTACAGGAAATTCTGTTTAATCCAGATGTTTACAGGAACTTCAGCTGTATCCAGATGTTTACAGGAACTTCAGCTGTATCCAGATGTTTAGATAAACTTCTCTTTCATCCAGATGTTTACAGGAACTTAAGATGCATCCAGATGTTTACAGGAATTTCTCTTCCATCCAGATGTTTACAGGAACTTCTGTTCCATCCAGATGTTTACAGGAACTTCAGCTGCATCCAGATGTTTACAGGAACTTCAGCTGCATCCAGATGTTTACAGGAACTTCAGCTGCATCCAGATGTTTACAGGAACTTCAGTTTCATCCAGATATTTACAAGAACTTCAGCTGAATCCAGATGTTGACAGGAACTTCTGTTCCATCCAGATGTTTACAGGAACTTCTGTTTCATCCAGATGTTTACAGGAACTGCTCTTTGATCCAGATGTTTACAGGAACGTCTGTTCCATCCAGATGTTTACAGGAACGTCTGTTTCATCCAGATGTTTACAGGAACTTCAGTTTCATCCAGATGTTTACAGGAACTTCTGTTTCATCCAGATGTTTACAGGAACTTAAGATGCATCCAGATGTTTACAGGAACTTCTGTTTCATCCAGATGTTTACAGGAACTTCAGCTGTATCCAGATGTTTACAGGAACTCCAGCTGCATCCAGATGTTTACAGGAACTTCAGCTGCATCCAGATGTTTACAGGAACTTCTGTTTCATCCAGATGTTTACAGGAACTTTAGCTGCATCCAGATGTTTACAGGAACTTCAGTTTCATCCAGATATTTACAGGGACTTCTGTTCCATCCAGATGTTTACATGAACTTCTGTTCCATCAAGATGTTTACAGGAAATTCAGCTGAATCCAGATGTTGACAGGAACTTCTGTTCCATCCAGATGTTTACAGGAACTGCTCTTTCATCCAGATGTTTACAGGAACTTCTGTTTCATCCAGATGTTTACAGGAACTTCAGCTGCATCCAGATGTTTACAGGAACTTCAGATGCATCCAGATGTTTACAGGAACTTCAGATGCATCCAGATGTTTGCAGGAACTTCAGATGCATCCAGATGTTTACAGGAACTTCTGTTCCATGCAGATGTCTACAGGAACTTCTTTTTCATCCAGATGTTTACATGAATTTCTGTTTCATCCAGATGTTTACAGGAACTTTAGCTGCATCCAGATGTTTACAGGAACTTCTGTTCCATCCAGATGTTTACAGGAACTTCTGTTTCATCCAGATGTTTACAGGAACGGTTCTTTCCCCCAGATATTTACAGGAACTTCTGTTTCATCCAGATGTTTACAGGAACTTCTCTTTCATCCAGATGTTTACAGGACTTTCAGATGCATCCAGATGTTTGCAGGAACTTCAGATGCATCCAGATGTTTACAGGAACTTCTGTTCCATGCAGATGTCTACAGGAACTTCTGTTTCATCCAGATGTTTACAGGTACTTCTGTTTCATCCAGATGTTTACAGGAATTTCAGCTGTATCCAGATGTTTACAGGAACTTCAGCTGTATCCAGATGTTTACAGGAACTTCAGCTGTATCCAGATGTTTAGACAAACTTCTGTTTCATCCAGATGTTTACAGGAACTTAAGATGCATCCAGATGTTTACAGGAACTTCTGTTCCATCCAGATGTTTAAAGGAACTTCTGTTCCATCCAGATGTTTACAGGAACTTCAGCTGCATCCAGATGTTTACAGGAACTTCCGCTGCATCCAGATGTTGGCAGGAACTTCTGTTTTATCCAGATGTTTACAGGAACTTCAGCTGCATCCAGATGTTTACAGGAACTTCTGTTCCATCCAGATGTTTACAGGAACTTCTGTTCCATCCAGATGTTTACAGGAACTTCTGTTTCATCCAGATGTTTACAGGAACTTCTGTTTCATCCAGATGTTTACAGGAACTTCTGTTTCATCCAGATGTTTACAGGAACTTCAGCTGTATCCAGATGTTTAGAGAAACTTCTCTTTCATCCAGATGTTTACAGGAACTTAAGATGCATCCAGATGTTTACAGGAATTTCTCTTCCATCCAGATGTTTACAGGAACTTCTGTTCCATCCAGATGTTTACAGGAACTTCAGCTGCATCCAGATGTTTACAGGAACTTCAGCTGCATCCAGATGTTTACAGGAACTTCAGCTGCATCCAGATGTTTACAGGAACTTCAGTTTCATCCAGATATTTACAAGAACTTCAGCTGTATCCAGATGTTGACAGGAACTTCAGCTGTATCCAGATGTTTAGAGAAACTTCTCTTTCATCCAGATGTTTACAGGAACTTAAGATGCATCCAGATGTTTACAGGAATTTCTCTTCCATCCAGATGTTTACAGGAACTTCTGTTCCATCCAGATGTTTACAGGAACTTCAGCTGCATCCAGATGTTTACAGGAACTTCAGCTGCATCCAGATGTTTACAGGAACTTCAGCTGCATCCAGATGTTTACAGGAACTTCAGTTTCATCCAGATATTTACAAGAACTTCAGCTGAATCCAGATGTTTACAGGAACTTCTGTTTCATCCAGATGTTTACAGGAACTGCTCTTTGATCCAGATGTTTACAGGAACTTCTGTTCCATCCAGATGTTTACAGGAACGTCTGTTTCATCCAGATGTTTACAGGAACTTCTGTTTCATCCAGATGTTTACAGGAACTTAAGATGCATCCAGATGTTTACAGGAACTTCAGCTGTATCCAGATGTTTACAGGAACTTCAGCTGTATCCAGATGTTTAGAGAAACTTCTGTTTCATCCAGATGTTTACAGGAACTTCTGTTCCATCAAGATGTTTACAGGAAATTCAGCTGAATCCAGATGTTGACAGGAACTTCTGTTCCATCCAGATGTTTACAGGAACTGCTCTTTCATCCAGATGTTTACAGGAACTTCTGTTTCATCCAGATGTTTACAGGAACTTTAGCTGCATCCAGATGTTTACAGGAACTTCTGTTCCATCCAGATGTTTACAGGAACTTCTGTTTCATCCAGATGTTTACAGGAACGGTTCTTTCCCCCAGATATTTACAGGAACTTCTGTTTCATCCAGATGTTTACAGGAACTTCTCTTTCATCCAGATGTTTACAGGACCTTCAGATGCATCCAGATGTTTGCAGGAACTTCAGATGCATCCAGATGTTTACAGGAACTTCAGCTGTATCCAGATGTTTACAGGAACTTCAGCTGTATCCAGATGTTTAGACAAACTTCTGTTTCATCCAGATGTTTACAGGAACTTAAGATGCATCCAGATGTTTACAGGAACTTCTGTTCCATCCAGATGTTTAAAGGAACTTCTGTTCCATCCAGATGTTTACAGGAACTTCAGCTGCATCCAGATGTTTACAGGAACTTCAGCTGCATCCAGATGTTGGCAGGAACTTCTGTTTTATCCAGATGTTTACAGGAACTTCAGCTGCATCCAGATGTTTACAGGAACTTCTGTTCATCCAGATGTTTACAGGAACTTCTGTTTCATCCAGATGTTTACAGGAACTTCTGTTTCATCCAGATGTTTACAGGACCTTCAGCTGTATCCAGATGTTTACAGGAACTTCAGCTGTATCCAGATGTTTAGAGAAACTTCTCTTTCATCCAGATGTTTACAGGAATTTCTCTTCCATCCAGATGTTTACAGGAACTTCTGTTCCATCCAGATGTTTACAGGAACTTCAGCTGCATCCAGATGTTTACAGGAACTTCAGCTGCATCCAGATGTTTACAGGAACTTCAGCTGCATCCAGATGTTTACAGGAACTTCTGTTTCATCCAGATGTTTACAGGAACTGCTCTTTGATCCAGATGTTTACAGGAACTTCAGTTTCATCCAGATATTTACAAGAACTTCAGCTGTATCCAGATGTTGACAGAAACTTCAGCTGTATCCAGATGTTTAGAGAAACTTCTCTTTCATCCAGATGTTTACAGGAACTTAAGATGCATCCAGATGTTTACAGGAATTTCTCTTCCATCCAGATGTTTACAGGAACTTCTGTTCCATCCAGATGTTTACAGGAACTTCAGCTGCATCCAGATGTTTACAGGAACTTCAGTTTCATCCAGATATTTACAAGAACTTCAGCTGAATCCAGATGTTTACAGGAACTTCTGTTTCATCCAGATGTTTACAGGAACTGCTCTTTGATCCAGATGTTTACAGGATCTTCTGTTCCATCCAGATGTTTACAGGAACGTCTGTTTCATCCAGATGTTTACAGGAACGGTTCTTTCCCCCAGATATTTACAGGAACTTCTGTTTCATCCAGATGTTTACAGGAACTTCTCTTTCATCCAGATGTTTACAGGACCTTCAGATGCATCCAGATGTTTGCAGGAACTTCAGATGCATCCAGATGTTTACAGGAACTTCTGATCCATGCAGATGTCTACAGGAACTTCTGTTTCATCCAGATGTTTACAGGAACTTCTGTTCCATCCAGATGTTTACAGGAACTTCTGTTCCATCCAGATGTTTACAGGAACTTCTGTTTCATCCAGATGTTTACAGGAACTTCTGTTTCATCCAGATGTTTACAGGAACTTCTGTTTAATCCAGATGTTTACAAGAACTTCAGCTGTATCCAGATGTTTACAGGAACTTCAGCTGTATCCAGATGTTTAGATAAACTTCTCTTTCATCCAGATGTTTACAGGAACTTAAGATGCATCCAGATGTTTACAGGAATTTCTCTTCCATCCAGATGTTTACAGGAACTTCTGTTCCATCCAGATGTTTACAGGAACTTCAGCTGCATCCAGATGTGTACAGGAACTTCAGCTGCATCCAGATGTTTACAGGAACTTCAGTTGCATCCAGATGTTTACAGGAACTTCAGTTTCATCCAGATATTTACAAGAACTTCAGCTGAATCCAGATGTTGACAGGAACTTCTGTTCCATCCAGATGTTTACAGGAACTTCTGTTTCATCCAGATGTTTACAGGAACTGCTCTTTGATCCAGATGTTTACAGGAACGTCTGTTCCATCCAGATGTTTACAGGAACGTCTGTTTCATCCAGATGTTTACAGGAACTTCTGTTTCATCCAGATGTTTACAGGAACTTCAGTTTCATCCAGATGTTTACAGGAACTTCTGTTTCATCCAGATGTTTACAGGAACTTAAGATGCATCCAGATGTTTACAGGAACTTCTGTTTCATCCAGATGTTTACAGGAACTTCAGCTGTATCCAGATGTTTACAGGAACTCCAGCTGCATCCAGATGTTTACAGGAACTTCTGTTTCATCCAGATGTTTACAGGAACTGCTCTTTGATCCAGATGTTTACAGGAACTTCAGTTTCATCCAGATATTTACAAGAACTTCAGCTGTATCCAGATGTTGACAGGAACTTCAGCTGTATCCAGATGTTTAGAGAAACTTCTCTTTCATCCAGATGTTTACAGGAACTTAAGATGCATCCAGATGTTTACAGGAATTTCTCTTCCATCCAGATGTTTACAGGAACTTCTGTTCCATCCAGATGTTTACAGGAAATTCAGCTGAATCCAGATGTTGACAGGAACTTCTGTTCCATCCAGATGTTTACAGGAACTGCTCTTTCATCCAGATGTTTACAGGAACTTCTGTTTCATCCAGATGTTTACAGGAACTTCAGCTGCATCCAGATGTTTACAGGAACTTCAGATGCATCCAGATGTTTACAGGAACTTCAGATGCATCCAGATGTTTGCAGGAACTTCAGATGCATCCAGATGTTTACAGGAACTTCTGTTCCATGCAGATGTCTACAGGAACTTCTTTTTCATCCAGATGTTTACATGAATTTCTGTTTCATCCAGATGTTTACAGGAACTTTAGCTGCATCCAGATGTTTACAGGAACTTCTGTTCCATCCAGATGTTTACAGGAACTTCTGTTTCATCCAGATGTTTACAGGAACGGTTCTTTCCCCCAGATATTTACAGGAACCTCTGTTTCATCCAGATGTTTACAGGAACTTCTCTTTCATCCAGATGTTTACAGGACCTTCAGATGCATCCAGATGTTTGCAGGAACTTCAGATGCATCCAGATGTTTACAGGAACTTCTGTTCCATGCAGATGTCTACAGGAACTTCTGTTTCATCCAGATGTTTACAGGTACTTCTGTTTCATCCAGATGTTTACAGGAATTTCAGCTGTATCCAGATGTTTACAGGAACTTCAGCTGTATCCAGATGTTTACAGGAACTTCAGCTGTATCCAGATGTTTAGACAAACTTCTGTTCCATCCAGATGTTTACAGGAACTTCAGCTGCATCCAGATGTTTACAGGAACTTCAGCTGCATCCAGATGTTTACAGGAACTTCAGCTGCATCCAGATGTTTACAGGAACTTCAGTTTCATCCAGATATTTACAAGAACTTCAGCTGAATCCAGATGTTGAAAGGAACTTCTGTTCCATCCAGATGTTTACAGGAACTTCTGTTTCATCCAGATGTTTACAGGAACTTCAGTTTCATCCAGATGTTTACAGGAACTTCTGTTTCATCCAGATGTTTACAGGAACTTAAGATGCATCCAGATGTTTACAGGAACTTCTGTTTCATCCAGATGTTTACAGGAACTTCAGCTGTATCCAGATGTTTACAGGAACTCCAGCTGCATCCAGATGTTTACAGGAACTTCTGTTTCATCCAGATGTTTACAGGAACTGCTCTTTGATCCAGATGTTTACAGGAACTTCAGTTTCATCCAGATATTTACAAGAACTTCAGCTGTATCCAGATGTTGACAGGAACTTCAGCTGTATCCAGATGTTTAGAGAAACTTCTCTTTCATCCAGATGTTTACAGGAACTTAAGATGCATCCAGATGTTTACAGGAATTTCTCTTCCATCCAGATGTTTACAGGAACTTCTGTTCCATCCAGATGTTTACAGGAAATTCAGCTGAATCCAGATGTTGACAGGAACTTCTGTTCCATCCAGATGTTTACAGGAACTGCTCTTTCATCCAGATGTTTACAGGAACTTCTGTTTCATCCAGATGTTTACAGGAACTTCAGCTGCATCCAGATGTTTACAGGAACTTCAGATGCATCCAGATGTTTACAGGAACTTCAGATGCATCCAGATGTTTGCAGGAACTTCAGATGCATCCAGATGTTTACAGGAACTTCTGTTCCATGCAGATGTCTACAGGAACTTCTTTTTCATCCAGATGTTTACATGAATTTCTGTTTCATCCAGATGTTTACAGGAACTTTAGCTGCATCCAGATGTTTACAGGAACTTCTGTTCCATCCAGATGTTTACAGGAACTTCTGTTTCATCCAGATGTTTACAGGAACGGTTCTTTCCCCCAGATATTTACAGGAACCTCTGTTTCATCCAGATGTTTACAGGAACTTCTCTTTCATCCAGATGTTTACAGGACCTTCAGATGCATCCAGATGTTTGCAGGAACTTCAGATGCATCCAGATGTTTACAGGAACTTCTGTTTCATCCAGATGTTTACAGGTACTTCTGTTTCATCCAGATGTTTACAGGAATTTCAGCTGTATCCAGATGTTTACAGGAACTTCAGCTGTATCCAGATGTTTACAGGAACTTCAGCTGTATCCAGATGTTTAGACAAACTTCTGTTTCATCCAGATGTTTACAGGAACTTAAGATGCATCCAGATGTTTACAGGAACTTCTGTTCCATCCAGATGTTTAAAGGAACTTCTGTTCCATCCAGATGTTTACAGGAACTTCAGCTGCATCCAGATGTTTACAGGAACTTCAGCTGCATCCAGATGTTGGCAGGAACTTCTGTTTTATCCAGATGTTTACAGGAACTTCAGCTGCATCCAGATGTTTACAGGAACTTCTGTTCCATCCAGATGTTTACAGGAACTTCTGTTCCATCCAGATGTTTACAGGAACTTCTGTTTCATCCAGATGTTTACAGGAACTTCTGTTTCATCCAGATGTTTACAGGAACTTCTGTTTCATCCAGATGTTTACAGGAACTTCAGCTGTATCCAGATGTTTAGAGAAACTTCTCTTTCATCCAGATGTTTACAGGAACTTAAGATGCATCCAGATGTTTACAGGAATTTCTCTTCCATCCAGATGTTTACAGGAACTTCTGTTCCATCCAGATGTTTACAGGAACTTCAGCTGCATCCAGATGTTTACAGGAACTTCAGCTGCATCCAGATGTTTACAGGAACTTCAGCTGCATCCAGATGTTTACAGGAACTTCAGTTTCATCCAGATATTTACAAGAACTTCAGCTGTATCCAGATGTTGACAGGAACTTCAGCTGTATCCAGATGTTTAGAGAAACTTCTCTTTCATCCAGATGTTTACAGGAACTTAAGATGCATCCAGATGTTTACAGGAATTTCTCTTCCATCCAGATGTTTACAGGAACTTCTGTTCCATCCAGATGTTTACAGGAACTTCAGCTGCATCCAGATGTTTACAGGAACTTCAGCTGCATCCAGATGTTTACAGGAACTTCAGCTGCATCCAGATGTTTACAGGAACTTCAGTTTCATCCAGATATTTACAAGAACTTCAGCTGAATCCAGATGTTTACAGGAACTTCTGTTTCATCCAGATGTTTACAGGAACTGCTCTTTGATCCAGATGTTTACAGGAACTTCTGTTCCATCCAGATGTTTACAGGAACGTCTGTTTCATCCAGATGTTTACAGGAACTTCTGTTTCATCCAGATGTTTACAGGAACTTAAGATGCATCCAGATGTTTACAGGAACTTCAGCTGTATCCAGATGTTTACAGGAACTTCAGCTGTATCCAGATGTTTAGAGAAACTTCTGTTTCATCCAGATGTTTACAGGAACTTCTGTTCCATCAAGATGTTTACAGGAAATTCAGCTGAATCCAGATGTTGACAGGAACTTCTGTTCCATCCAGATGTTTACAGGAACTGCTCTTTCATCCAGATGTTTACAGGAACTTCTGTTTCATCCAGACGTTTACAGGAACTTTAGCTGCATCCAGATGTTTACAGGAACGGTTCTTTCCCCCAGATATTTACAGGAACTTCTGTTTCATCCAGATGTTTACAGGAACTTCTCTTTCATCCAGATGTTTACAGGACCTTCAGATGCATCCAGATGTTTGCAGGAACTTCAGATGCATCCAGATGTTTACAGGAACTACAGCTGTATCCAGATGTTTACAGGAACTTCTGTTTTATCCAGATGTTTACAGGAACTTCAGCTGCATCCAGATGTTTACAGGAACTTCTGTTCATCCAGATGTTTACAGGAACTTCTGTTTCATCCAGATGTTTACAGGAACTTCTGTTTCATCCAGATGTTTACAGGAGCTTCAGCTGTATCCAGATGTTTACAGGAACTTCAGCTGTATCCAGATGTTTAGAGAAACTTCTCTTTCATCCAGATGTTTACAGGAACTTAAGATGCATCCAGATGTTTACAGGAATTTCTCTTCCATCCAGATGTTTACAGGAACTTCTGTTCCATCCAGATGTTTACAGGAACTTCAGCTGCATCCAGATGTTTACAGGAACTTCAGCTGCATCCAGATGTTTACAGGAACTTCAGTTTCATCCAGATATTTACAAGAACTTCAGCTGAATCCAGATGTTGACAGGAACTTCTGTTCCATCCAGATGTTTACAGGAACTTCTGTTTCATCCAGATGTTTACAGGAACTTCAGCTGCATCCAGATGTTTACAGGAACTTCTGTTCATCCAGATGTTTACAGGAACTTCTGTTTCATCCAGATGTTTACAGGAACTTCTGTTTCATCCAGATGTTTACAGGACCTTCAGCTGTATCCAGATGTTTACAGGAACTTCAGCTGTATCCAGATGTTTAGAGAAACTTCTCTTTCATCCAGATGTTTACAGGAACTTAAGATGCATCCAGATGTTTACAGGAATTTCTCTTCCATCCAGATGTTTACAGGAACTTCTGTTCCATCCAGATGTTTACAGGAACTTCAGCTGCATCCAGATGTTTACAGGAACTTCAGCTGCATCCAGATGTTTACAGGAACTTCTGTTTCATCCAGATATTTACAAGAACTTCAGCTGAATCCAGATGTTGACAGGAACTTCTGTTCCATCCAGATGTTTACAGGAACTTCTGTTTCATCCAGATGTTTACAGGAACTGCTCTTTGATCCAGATGTTTACAGGAACTTCTGTTCCATCCAGATGTTTACAGGAACGTCTGTTTCATCCAGATATTTACAGGAACTTCTGTTTCATCCAGATGTTTACAGGAACTTTAGCTGCATCCAGATGTTTACAGGAACTTCTGTTCCATCCAGATGTTTACAGGAACGTCTCTTTCATCCAGATGTTTACAGGACCTTCAGATGCATCCAGATGTTTGCAGGATCTTCAGATGCATCCAGATGTTTACAGGAACTTCTGTTCCATGCAGATGTCTACAGGAACTTCTGTTTCATCCAGATGTTTACAGGAACTTCTGTTTCATCCAGATGTTTACAGGAACTTCAGCTGTATCCAGATGTTTACAGGAACTTCAGCTGTATCCAGATGTTTACAGGAACTTCAGCTGTATCCAGATGTTTAGACAAACTTCTGTTTCATCCAGATGTTTACAGGAACTTAAGATGCATCCAGATGTTTACAGGAACTTCTGTTCCATCCAGATGTTTAAAGGAACTTCTGTTCCATCCAGATGTTTACAGGAACTTCAGCTGCATCCAGATGTTTACAGGAACTTCAGCTGCATCCAGATGTTGGCAGGAACTTCTGTTCCATCCAGATGTTTACATGAACTTCAGCTGCATCCAGATGTTTACAGGAACTTCTGTTCCATCCAGATTTTTTCAGGAACTTCTGTTTCATCCAGATGTTTACAGGAACTTCAGTTTCATCCAGATGTTTACAGGGACTTCTGTTCCATCCAGATGTTTACATGAACTTCTGTTCCATCAAGATGTTTACAGGAACGTCAGCTGAATCCAGATGTTGACAGGAACTTCTGTTCCATCCAGATGTTTACAGGAACTTCTGTTTCATCCAGATGTTTACAGGAACTGCTCTTTGATCCAGATGTTTACAGGAACTTCTGTTCCATCCAGATGTTTACAGGAACGTCTGTTTCATCCAGATGTTTACAGGAACTTCTGTTTCATCCAGATGTTTACAGGAACTTCAGTTTCATCCAGATATTTACAAGAACTTCAGCTGAATCCAGATGTTGACAGGAACTTCTGTTCCATCCAGATGTTTACAGGAACTTCTGTTTCATCCAGATGTTTACAGGAACTGCTCTTTGATCCAGATGTTTACAGGAACTTCTGTTCCATCCAGATGTTTACAGGAGCGTCTGTTTCATCCAGATGTTTACAGGAACTTCTGTTTCATCCAGATGTTTACAGGAACTTAAGATGCATCCAGATGTTTACAGGAACTTCAGCTTTATCCAGATGTTTACAGGATCTTCAGCTGTATCCAGATGTTTAGAGAAACTTCTGTTTCATCCAGATGTTTACAGGAACTTCTGTTCCATCAAGATGTTTACAGGAAATTCAGCTGAATCCAGATGTTGACAGGAACGTCTGTTCCATCCAGATGTTTACAGGAACTGCTCTTTCATCCAGATGTTTACAGGAACTTCTGTTTCATCCAGATGTTTACAGGAACTTCAGCTGCATCCAGATGTTTACAAGAACTTCAGATGAATCCAGATGTTTACAGGAACTTCAGATGCATCCAGATGTTTGCAGGAACTTCAGATGCATCCAGATGTTTACAGGAACTTCTGTTCCATGCAGATGTCTACAGGAACTTTAGCTGCATCCAGATGTTTACAGGAACTTCTGTTCCATCCAGATGTTTACAGGAACTTCTGTTTCATCCAGATGTTTACAGGAACAGTTCTTTCCCCCAGATATTTACAGGAACTTCTGTTTCATCCAGATGTTTACAGGAACTTCTCTTTCATCCAGATGTTTACAGGAACTGCTCTTTCATCCAGATGTTTACAGGAACTTCTGTTCCATGCAGATGTCTACAGGAACTTCTGTTTCATCCAGATGTTTACAGGAACTTCTGTTTCATCCAGATGTTTACAGGAACTTCAGCTGTATCCAGATGTTTAGACAAACTTCTGTTTCATCCAGATGTTTACAGGAACTTCTGTTTCATCCAGATATTTACAGGAACGTCAGATGAATCCAGATGTTGACAGGAACTTCAGATGCATCCAGATGTTTACAGGACCTTCAGATGCATCCAGATGTTTACAGGAACTTCTGTTCCATCCAGATGTTTACAGGAACTTTGGTTCCATCCACATTTTTACAGGAATGTCTGTTAGATCCGGATGTTTACAGGAACTTCAGCTGCATCCAGATGTTTACAGGAACTCCTGTTCCATCCAGATGTTTACAGGAACTTCAGCTGCATCCAGATGTTTACAGGAACTTCTGTTCCATCCAGATGTTTACAGGAACTTCAGATGCATCCAGATGTTTACAGGAAATTCTCTTTCATCCAGATGTTTACAGGAACTTCAGATGCATCCAGATGTTTACAGGAACTTCTGTTTCATCCAGATGTTTGCAGGAACTTCTGTTTCATCTAGATGTTTACAGGAACTTCTGTTCCATCCAGATTTTTTCAGGAACTTCTGTTTCATCCAGATATTTACAGGAACGTCAGCTCAATCCAGATGTTGACAGGAACTTCTGTTCCATCCAGATGTTTACAGGAACTTCTGTTTCATCCAGATGTTTACAGGAACTGCTCTTTGATCCAGATGTTTACAGGAACTTCTGTTCCATGCAGATGTTTACAGGAACTAGAGATGCATCCAGATGTTTACAGGAACGTCTGTTTCATCCAGATGTTTACAGGAACTTCAGCTTCATCCAGATGTTTACAGGAACTTCAGCTGTATCCAGATTTTTACAGGAATGTCTGTTTCATCCAGATGTTTACAGGAACTTCAGTTTCATCCAGATGTTTACAGGAACTTCAGCAGCATCCAGATGTTTACAGGAACCTCTGTTTCATCCAGATGTTTACAGGAACTTTAGCTGCATCCAGATGTTTACAGGAACTTCAGCTGCATCCAGATGTTTACAGGAACTGCTCTTTCATCCAGATGTTTACAGGAACTTCAGTTCCATCCACATGTTGACAGGAACTTCTGTTCCATCCAGATGTTTACAGGAACTTCAGCTTTATCCAGATGTTTACAGGAACTTCAGCTGTATCCAGATTTTTACAGGAACGTCTGTTTCATCCAGATGTTTACAGGAACTTCTGTTCCATCCAGATGTTTACAGGAACTTCAGCTGCATCCAGATGTTTACAGGAACTACTGTTCCATCCAGATGTTTATAGGAACTTCAGCTGCATCCAGATGTTTACAGGAACTTCTGTTCCATCTAGATGTTTACAGGAACTTCAGCTGCATCCAGATGTTTACAGGAACTTCTGTTCCATCCAGATGTTTACAGGAACTTCAGATGCATCCAGATGTTTACAGGAACTTCTGTTCCATCCAGATTTTTTCAGGAACTTCTGTTCCATCCAGATGTTTACAGGCACTTCTGTTCCATCCAGATTTTTTACAGGAACTTCTGTTCCATCCAGATGTTTACAGGAACTTCTGTTCCATCCAGATGTTTACAGGACCTTCAGATGCATCCAGATGTTTACAGGAACTTCTGTTCCATGCAGATGTTTACAGGAACTAGAGATGCATCCAGATGTTTACAGGAACTTCAGTTCCATCCACATGTTGACAGGAACTTCTGTTCCATCCAGATGTTTACAGGAACTTCAGCTTTATCCAGATGTTTACAGGAACTTCAGCTGTATCCAGATTTTTACAGGAACGTCTGTTTCATCCAGATGTTTACAGGACCTTCTGTTCCATCCAGATGTTTACAGGAACTTCAGCTGCATCCAGATGTTTACAGGAACTACTGTTCCATCCAGATGTTTATAGGAACTTCAGCTGCATCCAGATGTTTACAGGAACTTCTGTTCCATCTAGATGTTTACAGGAACTTCAGCTGCATCCAGATGTTTACAGGAACTTCTGTTCCATCCAGATGTTTACAGGAACTTCAGATGCATCCAGATGTTTACAGGAACTTCTGTTCCATCCAGATTTTTTCAGGAACTTCTGTTCCATCCAGATGTTTACAGGCACTTCTGTTCCATCCAGATTTTTTACAGGAACTTCTGTTCCATCCAGATGTTTACAGGAACTTCTGTTCCATCCAGATGTTTACAGGACCTTCAGATGCATCCAGATGTTTACAGGAACTTCTGTTCCATGCAGATGTTTACAGGAACCTGAGATGCATCCAGATGTTTACAGGAACGTCTGTTTCATCCAGATGTTTACAGGAACTTCAGCTTTATCCAGATGTTTACAGGAACTTCAGCTGTATCCAGATTTTTACAGGAATGTCTGTTTCATCCAGATGTTTACAGGAACTTAAGATGCATCCAGATGTTTACAGGAACTTCTGTTTCATCCAGATGTTTACAGGAACTTCAGCTGCATTCAGATGTTTACAGGAACTTCAGTTTCATCCAGATGTTTACAGGAACTTCAGCTGCATCCAGATGTTTACAGGAACTTCAGTTCCATCCACATGTTGACAGGAACTTCTTTTCCATCCAGATGTTTACAGGAACTTCAGCTTTATCTAGATGTTTACAGGAACTTCAGCTGTATCCAGATTTTTACAGGAACGTCTGTTTCATCCAGATGTTTACAGGAACTTCTGTTCCATCCAGATGATTACAGGAACTTCAGCTGCATCCAGATGTTTACAGGAACTACTGTTCCATCCAGATGTTTATAGGAACTTCAGCTGCATCCAGATGTTTACAGGAACTTCTGTTCCATCCAGATGTTTACAGGAACTTCAGCTGCATCCAGATGTTTACAGGAACTTCTGTTCCATCCAGATGTTTACAGGAACTTCAGATGCATCCAGATGTTTACAGGAACTTCTGTTCCATCCAGATTTTTTCAGGAACTTCTGTTCCATCCAGATGTTTACAGGAACTTCTGTTCCATCCAGATTTTTTACAGGAACTTCATTTCCATCCAGATGTTTACAGGAACTTCTGTTCCATCCAGATGTTTACAGGACCTTCAGATGCATCCAGATGTTTACAGGAACTTTGGTTCCATCCAGATTTTTACAGGAACTTCTGTTAGATCCGGATGTTTACAGGAACTTCAGCTGCATCCAGATGTTTACAGGAACTCCTGTTCCATCCAGATGTTTACAGGAACTTCTGTTTCATCCAGATGTTCACAGGAACTGCTCTTTGATCCAGATGTTTACAGGAACATCTGTTCCATGCAGATGTTTACAGGAACCTGAGATGCATCCAGATGTTTACAGGAACGTCTGTTTCCTCCAGATGTTTACAGGAACTTCAGCTTTATCCAGATGTTTACAGGAGCTTCAGCTGTATCCAGATTTTTACAGGAACGTCTGTTTCATCCAGATGTTTACAGGAACTTCTGTTTCATCCAGATGTTTACAGGAACTTAAGATGCATCCAGATGTTTACAGGGATTTCTGTTTCATCCAGATGTTTACAGGAACTTCAGCTGCATTCAGATGTTTACAGGAACTTCAGTTTCATCCAGATATTTACAGGAACTTCAGCTGCATCCAGATGTTTACAGGAACTTCTGTTCCATCCAGATGTTTACAGGAACTAGAGATGCATCCAGATGTTTACAGGAACGTCTGTTTCATCCAGATGTTTACAGGAACTTCAGCTTTATCCAGATGTTTACAGGAACTTCAGCTGTATCCAGATGTTTACAGGAACTTCTGTTTCATCCAGATGTTTACAGGAACTTCAGCTGCATTCAGATGTTTACAGGAACTTCAGTTTCATCCAGATGTTTACAGGAACTTCAGCTGCATCCAGATGTTTACAGGAACTTCAGTTCCATCCACATGTTGACAGGAACTTCTTTTCCATCCAGATGTTTACAGGAACTTCAGCTTTATCCAGATGTTTACAGGAACTTCAGCTGTATCCAGATTTTTACAGGAACGTCTGTTTCATCCAGATGTTTACAGGAACTTCTGTTCCATCCAGATGATTACAGGAACTTCAGCTGCATCCAGATGTTTACAGGAACTACTGTTCCATCCAGATGTTTATAGGAACTTCAGCTGCATCCAGATGTTTACAGGAACTTCTGTTCCATCCAGATGTTTACAGGAACTTCAGCTGCATCCAGATGTTTACAGGAACTTCTGTTCCATCCAGATGTTTACAGGAACTTCAGATGCATCCAGATGTTTACAGGAACTTCTGTTCCATCCAGATTTTTTCAGGAACTTCTGTTCCATCCAGATGTTTACAGGAACTTCTGTTCCATCCAGATTTTTTACAGGAACTTCATTTCCATCCAGATGTTTACAGGAACTTCTGTTCCATCCAGATGTTTACAGGACCTTCAGATGCATCCAGATGTTTACAGGAACTTTGGTTCCATCCAGATTTTTAGAGGAACTTCTGTTAGATCCGGATGTTTACAGGAACTTCAGCTGCATCCAGATGTTTACAGGAACTCCTGTTCCATCCAGATGTTTACAGGAACTTCTGTTTCATCCAGATGTTCACAGGAACTGCTCTTTGATCCAGATGTTTACAGGAACATCTGTTCCATGCAGATGTTTACAGGAACCTGAGATGCATCCAGATGTTTACAGGAACGTCTGTTTCCTCCAGATGTTTACAGGAACTTCAGCTTTATCCAGATGTTTACAGGAGCTTCAGCTGTATCCAGATTTTTACAGGAACGTCTGTTTCATCCAGATGTTTACAGGAACTTCTGTTTCATCCAGATGTTTACAGGAACTTAAGATGCATCCAGATGTTTACAGGGATTTCTGTTTCATCCAGATGTTTACAGGAACTTCAGCTGCATTCAGATGTTTACAGGAACTTCAGTTTCATCCAGATATTTACAGGAACTTCAGCTGCATCCAGATGTTTACAGGAACTTCTGTTCCATCCAGATGTTTACAGGAACTTCTGTTTCATCCAGATATTTACAGGAACGTCAGCTGAATCCAGATGTTGACAGGAACTTCTGTTCCATCCAGATGTTTACAGGAACTGCTCTTTGATCCAGATGTTTACAGGAACTTCTGTTCCATGCAGATGTTTACAGGAACCTGAGATGCATCCAGATGTTTACAGGAACTTAAGATGCATCCAGATGTTTACAGGAACTTCTGTTTCATCAGGATGTTTACAGGAACTTCAGCTGCATCCAGATGTTTACAGGAACTTAAGATGCATCCAGATGTTTACAGGAACTTAAGATGCATCCAGATGTTTACAGGAACTTCTGTTTCATCAGGATGTTTACAGGAACTTCAGCTGCATCCAGATGTTTACAGGAACTTCTGTTCCATCCAGATGTTTACAGGAACTTCTGTTCCATCCAGATTTTTTCAGGAACTTCTGTTCCATCCAGTTGTTTACAGGAACTTCTTTTTCATCCAGATGTTTGCAGGAACTTCTGTTTCATCTAGATGTTTACAGGAACTTCTGTTCCATGCAGATGTTTACAGGAACCTGAGATGCATCCAGATGTTTACCGGAACGTCTGTTTCATCCAGATGTTTACAGGAACTTCAGCTTTATCCAGATGTTTACATGAACTTCAGCTGTATCCAGATTTTTACAGGAACTTCTGTTTCATCCAGATGTTTACAGGAACTTCTGTTTCATCCAGATGTTTACAGGAACTTAAGATGCATCCAGATGTTTACAGGAACTTCTGTTTCATCCAGATGTTTACAGGAACTTCAGCTGCATTCAGATGTTTACAGGAACTTCAGTTTCATCCAGATATTTACAGGAACTTCAGCTGCATCCAGATGTTTACAGGAACTTCTGTTCCATCCAGATGTTTACAGGAACTTCAGCTGCATCCAGATGTTTACAGGAACTTCTGTTCCATCCAGATGTTTACAGGAACTTCAGCTGCATCCAGATGTTTACAGGAACTTCTGTTCCATCCAGATGTTTACAGGAACTTCAGCTGCATCCAGATGTTTACAGGAACTTCTGTTCCATCCAGATGTTTACAGGAACTTCAGATGCATCCAGATGTTTACAGGGACTTCTGTTCCATCCAGATTTTTTCAGGAACTTCTGTTCCATCCAGATGTTTACAGGAACTTCTGTTCCATCCACATTTTTACAGGAACTTCTGTTCCATCCGGATGTTTACAGGAACTTCAGCTGCATCCAGATGTTTACAGGAACTTCTGTTTCATCCAGATGTTTACAGGAACTTCTGTTTCATCCAGATGTTTACAGGAACTTCTGTTTCATCCAGATGTTTACAGGAACTTCTGTTCCATCCAGATGTTTACAGGAACTTATGTTCCATCCACATGTTTACAGGAACTTCTGTTCCATCCGGATGTTTACAGGAACTTCAGCTGCATCCAGATGTTTACAGGAACTTCTGTTCCATCCAGATGTTTACAGGAACTTCAGCTGCATCCAGATGTTTACAGGAACTTCTGTTCCATCCAGATGTTTACAGGAACTTCTGTTTCATCCAGATGTTTGCAGGAACTTCTGTTTCATCTAGATGTTTACAGGAACTTCTGTTTCATCCAGATGTTTACAGGAACTTCTGTTTCATCCAGATGTGTACAGGAACTTCTGTTCCATCCAGATGTTTACAGGAACTTCTGTTCCATCCAGATGTTTACAGGAACTTCAGCTGCATCCAGATGTTTACAGGAACTTCTGTTCCATCCAGATGTTTACAGGAACTTCTGTTTCATCCAGATGTTTACAGGAACTTCTGTTCCATCCAGATGTTTACAGGAACTTCTGTTTCATCCAGATGTTTACAGGAACTTCTGTTCCATCCAGATGTTGACAGGAACTTCTGTTCCATCCAGATGTTTACAGGAACTTCAGCTGCATCCAGATGTTTACAGGAACTTCTGTTCCATCCAGATGTTTACAGGAACTTCAGCTGCATCCAGATGTTTACAGGAACTTCTGTTCCATCCAGATGTTTACAGGAACTTCAGATGCATCCAGATGTTTACAGGGACTTCTGTTCCATCCAGATTTTTTCAGGAACTTCTGTTCCATCCAGATGTTTACAGGAACTTCTGTTCCATCCACATGTTTACAGGAACTTCTGTTCCATCCGGATGTTTACAGGAACTTCAGCTGCATCCAGATGTTCACAGGAACTTCTGTTTCATCCAGATGTTTACAGGAACTTCTGTTTCATCCAGATGTTTACAGGAACTTCTGTTTCATCCAGATGTTTACAGGAACTTCTGTTTCATCCAGATGTTTACAGGAACTTCTGTTCCATCCAGATGTTTACAGGAACTTATGTTCCATCCACATGTTTACAGGAACTTCTGTTCCATCCGGATGTTTACAGGAACTTCAGCTGCATCCAGATGTTTACAGGAACTTCTGTTCCATCCAGATGTTTACAGGAACTTCAGCTGCATCCAGATGTTTACAGGAACTTCTGTTCCATCCAGATGTTTACAGGAATTTCAGATGCATCCAGATGTTTACAGGAACTTCTGTTCCATCTAGATTTTTTCAGGAACTTCTGTTCCATCCAGATGTTTACAGGAACTTCTGTTTCATCCAGATGTTTGCAGGAACTTCTGTTTCATCTAGATGTTTACAGGAACTTCTGTTTCATCCAGATGTTTACAGGAACTTCTGTTTCATCCAGATGTGTACAGGAACTTCGTTTCCATCCAGATGTTGACAGGAACTTCTGTTCCATCCAGATGTTTACAGGAATTTCAGATGCATCCAGATGTTTACAGGAACTTCTGTTCCATGCAGATGTTTACAGGAACCTGAGATGCATCCAGATGTTTACAGGAATGTCTGTTTCATCCAGATGTTTACAGGAACTTCAGCTGTATCCAGATGTTTACAGGAACTTCAGCTGTATCCAGATTTTTACAGGAACGTCTGTTTCATCCAGATGTTTACAGGAACTTCAGTTTCATCCAGATGTTTACAGGAACTTCTGTTTCATCCAGATGTTTACAGGAACTTCTGTTTCATCCAGATGTTTACAGGACCTTCTGTTTCATCTAGATGTTTACAGGAACTTCTGTTCCATGCAGATGTTTACAGGAACCTGAGATGCATCCAGATGTTTACAGGAACGTCTGTTTCATCCAGATGTTTACAGGAACTTCAGCTTTATCCAGATGTTTACAGGAACTTCAGCTGTATCCAGATTTTTACAGGAACTTCTGTTTCATCCAGATGTTTACAGGAACTTCTGTTTCATCCAGATGTTTACAGGAACTTAAGATGCATCCAGATGTTTACAGGAACTTCTGTTTCATCCAGATGTTTACAGGAACTTCAGCTGCATTCAGATGTTTACAGGAACTTCAGTTTCATCCAGATATTTACAGGAACTTCAGCTGCATCCAGATGTTTACAGGAACTTCTGTTCCATCCAGATGTTTACAGGAACTTCAGCTGCATCCAGATGTTTACAGGAACTTCTGTTCCATCCAGATGTTTACAGGAACTTCAGCTGCATCCAGATGTTTACAGGAACTTCTGTTCCATCCAGATGTTTACAGGAACTTCAGCTGCATCCATATGTTTACAGGAACTTCTGTTCCATCCAGATGTTTACAGGAACTTCAGATGCATCCAGATGTTTACAGGGACTTCTGTTCCATCCAGATGTTCACAGGAACTTCTGTTTCATCCAGATGTTTACAGGAACTTCTGTTTCATCCAGATGTTTACAGGAACTTCTGTTTCATCCAGATGTTTACAGGAACTTCTGTTCCATCCAGATGTTTACAGGAACTTATGTTCCATCCACATGTTTACAGGAACTTCTGTTCCATCCGGATGTTTACAGGAACTTCAGCTGCATCCAGATGTTTACAGGAACTTCTGTTCCATCCAGATGTTTACAGGAATTTCAGATGCATCCAGATGTTTACAGGAACTTCTGTTCCATCTATATATTTTATGGAACTTCTGTTCCATCCAGATGTTTACAGGAACTTCTGTTTCATCTAGATGTTTACAGGAACTTCTGTTTCATCCAGATGTTTACAGGAACTTCTGTTTCATCCAGATGTGTACAGGAACTTCTGTTCCATCCAGATGTTTACAGGAACTTCAGCTGCATCCAGATGTTTACAGGAACTTCTGTTCCATCCAGATGTTGACAGGAACTTCTGTTCCATCCAGATGTTTACAAGAACTTCAGCTGAATCCAGATGTTTACAGGAACTTCTGTTCCATCCAGATGTTTACAGGAATTTCAGATGCATCCAGATGTTTACAGGAACTTCTGTTCCATGCAGATGTTTACAGGAACCTGAGATGCATCCAGATGTTTACAGGAATGTCTGTTTCATCCAGATGTTTACAGGAACTTCAGCTGTATCCAGATGTTTACAGGAACTTCTGTTTCATCCAGATGTTTACAGGACCTTCTGTTTCATCTAGATGTTTACAGGAACTTCTGATCCATCCAGATTTTTTCAGGAACTTCTGTTCCATCCAGATGTTTACAGGAACTTCTGGTCCATCCACATTTTTACAGGAAGTTCTGTTCCATCCGGATGTTTACAGGAACTTCAGCTGCATCCAGATGTTTACAGGAACTTCTGTTCCATCCAGATGTTTACAGGAACTTCAGCTGCATCCAGATGTTTACAGGAACTTCTGTTCCATCCAGATGTTTACAGGAACTTCAGATGCATCCAGTTGTTTACAGGAACTTCTGTTCATCCAGATTTTTTCAGGAACTTCTGTTCCATCCAGATGTTTACAGAAACTTCTGTTTCATCCAGATGTTTGCAGGAACTTCTGTTTCATCCAGATGTTTACAGGAACTTCTGTTCCATCCAGATGTTCACAGGAACTTCTGTTTCATCCAGATGTTTACAGGAACTTCTGTTTCATCCAGATGTTTACAGGAACTTCTGTTCCATCCAGATGTTTACAGGAACTTCTGTTCCATCCAGATGTTTACAGGAACTTCTGTTCCATCCAGATGTTTACAGGAACTTCTGTTCCATCCACATTTTTACAGGAACTTCTGTTCCATCCGGATGTTTACAGGAATTGCTCTTTCATCCAGATATTTACAGGTACTTCTGTTTCAACCAGGTATGTACAGGAAATTCAGCTGAATCCAGATGTTGACAGGAACTTCTGTTCCATCCGGATGTTTACAGGAACTTCAGCTGCATCCAGATGTTTACAGGAACTTCTGTTCCATCTAGATGTTTACAGGAACTTCTGTTTCATCCAGATGTCTGCAGGAACTTCTGTTTCATCTAGATGTTTACAGGAACTTCAGTTCCATCCAGATGTTCACAGGAACTTCTGTTTCATCCAGATGTTTACAGGAACTTCTGTTCCATCCAGATGTTTACAGGAACTTCTGTTGCATCCAGATGTTTACACGAACTTCAGTTTCATCCAGATGTTTACAGGAACTTCTGTTCCATCCAGATGTTTACAGGAACTTCTGTTCCATCCAGATGTTTACAGGAACTTCAGCTGAATCCAGATGTTTACAGGAACTTCTGTTCCATCCAGATGTTTACAGGAACTTCTGTTTCATCCAGATGTTTACAGAAATTGCTCTTTCATCCAGATATTTACAGGTACTTCTGTTTCAACCAGGTATGTACAGGAAATTCAGCTGAATCCAGATGTTGACAGGAACTTCTGTTCCATCCGGATGTTTACAGGAACTTCACCTGCATCCAGATGTTTACAGGAACTTCTGTTCCATCCAGATGTTTACAGGAACTTCTGTTCCATCCGGATGTTTACAGGAACTTCAGCTGCATCCAGATGTTTACAGGAACTTCTGTTCCATCTAGATGTTTACAGGAACTTCTGTTTCATCCAGATGTCTGCAGGAACTTCTGTTTCATCTAGATGTTTAAAGGAACTTCAGTTCCATCCAGATGTTCACAGGAACTTCTGTTTCATCCAGATGTTTACAGGAACTTCTGTTCCATCCAGATGTTTACAGGAACTTCTGTTGCATCCAGATGTTTACACGAACTTCTGTTTCATCCAGATGTTTACAGGAACTTCTGTTCCATCCAGAGGTTTACAGGAACTTCTGTTCCATCCAGATGTTTACAGGAACTTCAGCTGAATCCAGATGTTTACAGGAACTTCTGTTCCATCCAGATGTTTACAGGAACTTCTGTTTCATCCAGATGTTTACAGAAATTGCTCTTTCATCCAGATATTTACAGGTACTTCTGTTTCAACCAGGTATGTACAGGAAATTCAGCTGAATCCAGATGTTGACAGGAACTTCTGTTCCATCCGGATGTTTACAGGAACTTCAGCTGCATCCAGATGTTTACAGGAACTTCTGTTCCATCCAGATGTTTACAGGAACTTCTGTTTCATCCAGATGTTTGCAGGAACTTCTGTTTCATCTAGATGTTTACAGGAACTTCTGTTTCATCCAGATGTTTACAGGAACTTCTGTTTCATCCAGATGTTTACAGGAACTTCTGTTCCATCCAGATGTTTACAGGAACTTCTGTTCCATCCAGATGTTTACAGGAACTTCAGCTGCATCCAGATGTTTACAGGAACTTCTGTTCCATCCAGATGTTTACAGGAACTTCTGTTTCATCCAGATGTTTACAGGAACTTCTGTTCCATCCAGATGTTTACAGGAACTTCTGTTTCATCCAGATGTTTACAGGAACTTCTGTTCCATCCAGATGTTTACAGGAACTTCTGTTCCATCCAGATGTTTACAGGAACTTCAGCTGAATCCAGATGTTTACAGGAACTACTGTTCCATCCAGATGTTTACAGGAATTTCAGATGCATCCAGATGTTTACAGGAACTTCTGTTCCATGCAGATGTTTACAGGAACCTGAGTTGCATCCAGATGTTTACAGGAATGTCTGTTTCATCCAGATGTTTACAGGAACTTCAGCTGTATCCAGATGTTTACAGGAACTTCAGCTGTATCCAGATTTTTACAGGAACGTCTGTTTCATCCAGATGTTTACAGGAACTTCTGTTTCATCCAGATGTTTACAGGATCTTCAGCTGCATCCAGATGTTTACAGGAACTTCAGTTTCATCCAGATGTTTACAGGAACTTCTGTTTCATCCAGATGTTTACAGGAACTTCTGTTTCATCCAGATGTTTACAGGACCTTCTGTTTCATCTAGATCTTTACAGGAACTTCTGATCCATCCAGATTTTTTCAGGAACTTCTGTTCCATCCAGATGTTTACAGGAACTTCTGGTCCATCCACATTTTTACAGGAACTTCTGTTCCATCCGGATGTTTACAGGAACTTCAGCTGCATCCAGATGTTTACAGGAACTTCTGTTCCATCCAGATGTTTACAGGAATTTCAGATGCATCCAGATGTTTACAGGAACTTCTGTTCCATCTAGATTTTTTCAGGAACTTCAGCTGCATCCAGATGTTTACAGGAACTTCAGCTTTATCCAGATGTTTACATGAACTTCAGCTGCATCCAGATGTTTACAGGAACTTCAGATGCATCCAGATGTTTACAGGAACTTCTGTTCCATCCAGATGTTTACAGGAACTTCAGCTGCATCCAGATGTTGACAGGAACTTCTGTTCCATCCAGATGTTTACAGGAACTTCTGTTTCATCCAGATGTTTACAGGAACTGCTCTTTCATCCAGATGTTTACAGGAACTTCTGTTTCATCCAGATGTTTACAGGAACTTCAGATGCATCCCGATGTTTACAGGAACTTCTGTTCCATCCAGATGTTTACAGGAACATCAGCTGCATCCAGATGTTTACAGAAACTTCTCTTTCATCCAGATGTGTACAGGAACTTCAGTTGCATCCAGATGTTTGCAGGAACTTCTGTTCCATCCATATGTTTACAGGAACTTCAGCTGCATCCATATGTTTACAGGAACTGCTCTTTCATCCAGATGTTTACAGGAACTTCTGTTTCATCCAGATGTTTACAGGAACTTCAGATGCATCCAGATGTTTACAGGAACTTCAGCTGTATCCAGATGTTTACAGGAACTTCAGCTGTATCCAGATGTTTACAGGAACTTCTGTTTCATCCAGATGTTTACAGGAACTTCTGTTTCATCCAGCTGTTTACAGGAACTTCAGATGCATCCAGATGTTTACAGGAACTTCTGTTTCATCCAGATGTTTACAGGAACTTCAGCTGCATCCAGATGTTTACAGGAACTTCTGTTCCATCCTTATGTTTACAGGAACTTCAGATGCATCCAGATATTTACAGGAACTTCAGATGCATCCAGATGTTTACAGGAACTTCTGTTTCATCCAGATGTTTACAGGAACTTCAGCTGCATCCAGATGTTTACAGGAACTTCAGCTGCATCCAGATGTTGGCAGGAACTTCTGTTTCATCCAGATGTTTACAGGAACTTCGGATGCATCCAGATGTTTACAGGAACATCTGTTTCATCCAGATGTTTACAGGAAATGCTCTTTCATCCAGATGTTTACAGGTACTTCTGTTTCATCCAGATATTTACAGGAACTTCAGCTGAATCCAGATGTTGACAGGAACTTCAGTTCCATCCAGATGTTTACAGGAACTGCTCTTTCATCCAGATGTTTACAGGAACTTCTGTTCCATCCAGATGTTTACAGGAACTTCAGCTGCATCCAGATGTTTACAGGAACTTCAGATGCATCCAGATGTTTACAGGAACTTCTGTTCCATGCAGATGTTTACAGGAACTTGAGATGCATCCAGATTTTTACAGGAACGTCTGTTTCATCCAGATTTTACAGGAACTTAAGATGCATCCAGATGTTTACAGGAACTTCTGTTTCATCCAGATGTTTACAGGAACTTCTGTTTCATCCAGATGTTTACAGGAACTTAAGACGCATCCAGATGTTTGCAGGAACTTCTGTTTCATCCTGATGTTTACAGGAACTTCAGCTGCATCCAGATGTTTACAGGAACTTTAGTTTCATCCAGATATTTACAGGAACTTCAGCTGCATCCAGATGTTTACAGGAACTTCTGTTCCATCCACATGTTTACAGGAACTTCTGTTCCATCCAGATGTTTACAGGAACTTCAGCTGCATCCAGATTTTTACAGGAACTTCTGTTCCATCCAGATGTTTACAGGAACTTCAGCTGCATCCAGATGTTTGCAGGAACTTCTGTTCCATCCAGATGTTTACAGGAACTTCAGATGCATCCAGATGTTTACAGGAACTTCTGTTCCATCCACATTTTTACAGGAACTTCTGTTCCATCCGGATGTTTACAGGAACTTCAGCTGCATCCAGATGATTACAGGAACTTCTGTTCCATCCGGATGTTTACAGGAACTTCAGCTGCATCCAGATGTTTACAGGAACTTCTGTTCCATCCAGATGTTTACAGGAACTTCAGATGCATCCAGATGTTTACAGGAACTTCTGTTCCATCCAGATTTTTTCAGGAACTTCTGTTCCATCCAGATGTTTACAGGAACTTCTGTTTCATCCAGATGTTTGCAGGAACTTCTGTTTCATCCAGATGTTTACAGGAACTTCAGCTGCATCCAGATGTTTACAGGAACTACTCTTTCATCCAGATGTTTACAGGAACTTCAGATGCATCCAGATGTTTGCAGGAACTTCAGATGCATCCAGATGTTTACAGGAACTTCTGTTTCATGCAGATGTCCACAGGAACTTCTGTTTCATCCACATGTTTACAGGAATTTCTGTTTCATCCAGATGTTTACAGGAACTTCTCTTTCATCCAGATGTTTACAGGAACTTCAGATGCATCCAGATGATTGCAGGAACTTCAGATGCATCCAGATGTTTACAGGAACTTCTGTTCCATGCAGATGTCTACAGGAACTTCTGTGTCATCCAGATGTTTACAGGAACTTCTGTTTCATCCAGATGTTTGCAGGAACTTCTGTTTCATCCAGATGTTTACAGGAACTTCTGTTCCATCCAGATGTTTACAGGAACTTCTGTTCCATCCAGATGTTTACAGGATCTTCAGCTGCATCCAGATGTTTACAGGAACGTCAGTTTCATCCAGATGTTTACAGGAACTTCAGCTGCATCCAGATGTTTACAGGAACTTCTGTTTCATCCAGATGTTTACAGGATCTTCAGCTGCATCCAGATGTTTACAGGAACTTCAGTTTCATCCAGATGTTTACAGGAACTTCTGTTTCATCCAGATGTTTACAGGAACTTCAGCTGCATCCAGATGTTTACAGGAACTTCAGTTTCATCCAGATGTTTACAGGAACTTCAGCTGCATCCAGATGTTTACAGGAACTTCTGTTTCATCCAGATGTTTACAGGAACTTCAGCTGCATCCAGATGTTTACAGGAACTTCAGCTGCATCCAGATGCTTGCTGTCTCCATGACCGTTCCTCACATTTCTTATCAGTGTCCTGACTCTGACTGACTTCATGGTGGAACTGTGTCAAAGTTTTCTCTTCTGGGATTATTTTTAATCCGTCACCATGACAACCATCTACTCCTCTCCGGCTTCATGGTGTCCTGCAGGGTGGAGCAGCCAGACTGTCAGGGTCGCTCTGATCCAAGCAACACGGGGATCTGTGACAGAAACGTTGCAGATGTGAAAGAATCTAATACTAATAAAGATTCATATCTTCTCAGACATTTAACACCTGACTTCTTATTTAGAGCATCGTCATAATTTCACCCGCCGCTACATCTGCTCTGCAGTCTGCACCTGCTGCCCCCCTAGACCCCCCACGCTGAATGAGACCTGATCTGAGACAGCTGCTGAGGATTAAGTCTGCTTTTTAAACAAACACACAGCTCTGCAGCGCTCAGCAGGGGCCGGGGGCAGGGGTCCGGCCCCTGGGCCTGCTGAGGCAGAGCCGTCCCTGGGGGGGAGAGAGAGAAAAGGGCCCCTGTGTAATCTGATGAGCCACTGAAGCTTCTCAAAGAACCAAGAGAAAGAATGTGTGGATATGATAGCTAGGGGACATTTTCTCAGAGCAGATGTGAACCTGGAGCCGTTTTAACTCCGACCAGGTAAAAACTGTTCCCGTCTTCATTTAGGCCTCAGTTTTCAGCCCAACATTCGCCTCTTGCACCTTTTGTATGACCTCAGAGAGGGGTCTTCTCACACAGGGACATCTATCACTCACAATTACAATCAGACGACGGGCGTCGTTCTCCCCTCACCTCTTCTACCCCAAACCTAAGAGACCTCGGAGCAGTGGGGGGGGGTCAGTCTCTGTCGGCGCTGAGTTTAAATACGGAGCGTGTTGAAGATGTGAGCCAGCGAGACGACCATGACCTCACGCTGTTGTGACAGCAAATGCAAATATTCTGACTTTCCCCTGGAAGAGGTGGAGAGTGGCAGCAGCAAAAGTGATGTGGGGGGGGGGGGGGGGGGGGGGGGGGTAAGAAGCTAGTAGCAAAGCACAATGAAAACATAAAATCACTCCTCCTTCCTTTGGTCCTTTTAATGACTTCTCCCTCCTCAGCTCTGTCATCAAAATATTATATCAATAATTGCCAGCGAAAAATTAAACAAGTAAAACAATGAGAAGGCCCCCGGCGCTGCCTTCCCCCTCCAAATTAGTCTGTGCATTTTAGAGGAAGGTCACTTCCTCCTCATCCACCCGGCACCCCCTTTTTCCCCACCTCTTGCTTCCATTGGATCAGTGACACGTTCTCAGGCGTGATAGCCCTGACCTGAGTTTGAATTTAGAGTGTTCATTAATAGGATATTATGCCATATGCTCACTGCACTGTCATATTGTAATGTCTCGCACTGGTTTAGGAATTTGTAATTAGTGCTGCTATAATGAAAAGACTGGAGGGGCTAATGCTAACTGTGCTGCAAAAAAGATTTGCACTTCAGATTATAACCTGGTAGAATCAGTCACCTGCTGACCTGCTGGCTCCCCATGAGCACCCTGGGAAAAGACAACCTTGTTGGCCCAAAATTCACTAAGGATTGAATGTTTGTTGCTGTATTTAGGTTGTAAGAGGAAAATATTATTTAATCAACACCACCACTTCTCTTCACACTGTGCACCTCCCAGTACAACTCCTGTCTTCTGCAGAAATACTCTGATTACTCTGCAGCTGTGGGGAGTAGCAGAGATGGACCAGAAGCTGGGTACAGAGAACTGGTCCGTCAGTTTGTGAGCTGGTGCAGAAACAATCACCTCATGTAGAATCCCGACAGAACTAAAGAGATGATTGTTGACTTCAGAAGGAACAACTGTAAACAAAACCCTGAAAAGCTGGATGTCCAGAAATGAACGCTGTTCCAGCTGCTGAAAACAGTGAAGGATTCTGCACATCTTCTACACTAAACAATAAAGAAACAACAGAGTGTGTTCAGTATAAGGCTTCTTCAGTCCAATGCAAGATGGAGTTAAATCCTGCCTGCAGCACCACCATCAGGACCAAGACACCATCATCATCATCTTTCACATCATTATTATCATTTTCTGTTTAAAACAGACAAATAACGGCTAGAACACTAATATCTCCTTTCATTTTCATGACAGCACCATGCACTGACTGGATCTGACTGGATCAGACTGGATCTGACTGGATCTGACTGGATCAGATTGGATCTGATTGGATCTGACTGGATCTGACTGGATCTGACTGGATCTGACTGGATCAGACTGGATCTGACTGGATCTGACTGGATCTGATTGGATCAGACTGGATCTGACTGGATCTGATTGGATCAGACTAGATCAGACTGGATCTGACTGGATCAGATTGGATCTGATTGGATCTGACTGGATCTGACTGGATCTGACTGAATCTGACTGGATCAGACTGGATCTGACTGGATCTGACTGGATCTGATTGGATCAGACTGGATCTGACTGGATCTGATTGGATCAGACTATATCAGACTGGATCTGACTGGATCTGATTGGATCTGACTGGATCTGACTGGATCTGACTGGATCAGACTGGATCCGACTGGATCTGACTGGATCTGATTGGATCTGACTGGATCTGACTGGATCTGACTGGATCTGATTGGATCTGACTGGATCAGACTGGATCTGACTGGATCTGATTGGATCAGACTGGATCTGACTGGATCTGACTGGATCTGATTGGATCTGACTGGCTCTGACTGGATCTGACAGCATCTTACTGGATCTGATTGGATCTGATTGGATCTGACTGGATCTGACTGGATCTGACTGGATCTGACTGGATCTGATTGGATCTGATTGGATCAGACTGGATCAGACCAGATCTAACTGGATCTGACTTGATCTGACTGGATCTGACTGGATCTGACTGGATCAGACTGGATCTGACTTGATCAGACTGGATCAGACCAGATCTAACTGGATCTGACTGGATCTGACCGGATCTGGTTGGATCTGACTGGATCAGACTGGATCTGACTGGATCTGACTGGATCAGATTGGATCAGACTGGATCTGACTGGATCTGATTGGATCAGACTGGATCTGACTGGCTCTGACTGGATCTGACAGCATCTTACTGGATCTGATTGGATCAGACTGGATCTGACTGGCTCTGACTGGATCTGACAGCATCTTACTGGATCTGATTGGATCAGACTGGATCTGACTGGCTCTGACTGGATCTGACAGCATCTTACTGGATCTGATTGGATCAGACTGGATCTGACTGGCTCTGACTGGATCTGACAGCATCTTACTGGATCTGATTGGATCTGACTGGATCTGACTGGATCTGATTGGATCTGACTTGATCAGACTGGATCTGACTGGATCTGACTGGATCAGACTGGATCTGAGTTGATCAGACTGGATCAGACCAGATCTAACTGGATCTGACTGGATCTGACTGGATCTGACCGGATCTGATTGGATCTGATTGGATCAGACTGGATCAGACCAGATCTAACTGGATCAGACTTGATCAGACTGGATCTGACTGGATCAGACTGGATCAGACTGGATCTGACTGGATCTGACAGCATCTTACTGGATCAGACTGGATCTGACTGGATCTGACTGGATCTGATTGGATCAGACTGGATCTGACTGGATCTGACTGGATCTGACAGCATCTTACTGGATCTGATTGGATCTGATTGGATCTGACTGGATCTGAATGGATCTGACTGGATCTGATTGGATCTGATTGGATCAGACTGGATCAGACCAGATCTAACTGGATCTGACTTGATCAGACTGGATCTGACTGGATCTAACTGGATCTGACTTGATCAGACTGGATCTGACTGGATCTAACTGGATCTGACTTGATCAGACTGGATCAGACCAGATCTAACTGGATCTGACTTGATCAAACTGGATCAGACCATATCTAACTGGACCTAACTGGATCGGACTAGCCTAGACTGGATCAGACTGGGACAACAGAACCTGTCCAGTTATGTGAAATATTATTTTACAGTGATGTTGTGGCACACACCGATGACCGAACATTATCATGGTGCGTTATTTATTTTTCTCACACACACACCCCATGTCCCCCCGCCCTGATTTTCATTCATAATGATCTCCATTGGCAACAATGAAGGATGAGGGTTTGAGCAGCTTTTGCCTTGGCAACATCCCAGAATTTTCAGCCATCATGTGCTGTCATTATTATACTGTCCATGCTAAATGCCTATTGTGTAAATGTGCAGAGCAGCTGCCAACAAAAGAAAGAGAAAACAAATTTGCCATCACTGGACAGTAAATAATTACATACAATGCTGGTTATGCTAAACCTTATCCAGAAGACATAATAATGGGAGAATGTATGGAATAAGACAATGAGGCAGGAATTCATGAGCAGGCAGCTGCAGAAACACACAGACTGACGGAGTGGGGGTGTTGAACGGATTCACATTTACCGAAGAAAAAAGTGGGTGCTGCTTCTGTCGGATATTTACAGTCATCGTTTTCAGCTTTCTGGAACAAAACTGTCCTCAAACAGTCGTGGGACAAACAAAGTGATGTTCCTGTCCAACATTAGATGATAAATCATTTATCATATAACATGAGAGGCACTAGTATCATCCTAAATGACTGAAGATGGTTTAAGATCAGGCTTGATCCATGAACAAACTTAGCGAGCCATTTCAAAGATCTTATTTGGTTTCTAACACAAGGTAGAAGAATAGTGTGAATGTGTGAAGAAAAACATCAAAAATACTGATTTCTTTGCCTGAGTTGATCTCCGTTTCATAGAACACACACAAAGAGGGGGGGAAAAAAGTATTAAATTTAGAAATGACAATAGGCTCATTTTCATTTGGACATAGTTGGAGAGGGAAACCAAGTCTTTACGAAGCTTTCACCTCCAAGGTGAATCATGTCTGAGCATCTGAGCTTGTCAGCAGTTCACAGCGGAGACGTTTCCACCTGCAAAGATCACCTGATGCAGCTGCAAACATAAGGTTTGCAGCAGATCACAGCCAAGTTTGTTTAGTTAGGAACGTCCTGGTCGCTAAACAGCTTTAAACACAAGCCTTCATCGTCCCTCATCAGGGTGAAGAACACGACTGACACACAGGTTACAAGAGAAAAAACAAAAGAAGAGTGTGTGGAGATCGTACGGTAAACTGAGAATCATAAATAACTTCACATGAGATAAACCACAAAAATCACACCTGAAGGCTATTCAGATGGATGGATGGATGGATGGATAGATAGATATTTTTAAACAAAATTTGCCCTCTAAATGTACCCTTTATGCCTTTTTTAAGGATTTTGTTTTATAATTTTCATTTTCATTTTACTTTATTACTTTTTCTTCGGCCATGTAAACATGTTTTCCATGTCAGTAATTAAATTGAACTGAAATTAATTGAAATAGTTAAGCAGTAGATGAAAAACAGACAAAACATGAATGAGTACAAAATATATCTACATAATATAGTACATAATATATACATAATGTATATGTATTTTCAAAAATATGTCATGATAGCACATAAGACACATATTTAATATATATAATATATACCATCAGTAACAGTGGATTTTCCATGTACAGTAAAATTACATACATGTTACATGTTGCGTGTTTCTTGGATTTAAGTAAAAGTGTTTCATACGTTCACACTGATTCAGACAACAGCACTCTAACTAAAAACCTGTTCAGAAAAGAAAACTGGAGATTCTGCATTTAGAATTCCAGATATTTTATGATTTATTCCATTTTTTAGGTCACAATAAAAATGTCCTGTCAGATGTTTGTTTGGTTTAATCCAAGAATGTTTGCCTTCTGCCTTGATGGTGTGTGTGTGTGTGTGTGTGTGTGTGTGTGTGTGTGTGTTTGCATTTAAAATGGTGAATTCTGGAGGGGGAAAAAAGCAGCAGAATATTTCAGCTTTTAAACCAGAGCGAATTATTTTGCCTCTGAGTTGATCGTTGTCGGCTCAAACCGTCTCATTCGATCGACATCAGTAAACAGTCAGAAAGCGATGAATAAAAAGGTTGATGTAAACAAAGCTGGATGTATTTGTGAGCATTTTTCGCAGAGCTAAAATGAGATTTTTGTAAAATTTTTGGATATAAAGTGGGAGCGAGGTTGCTTAAATCCTGCTGCTCTCCTGCACATGGCGTTGCACATAAATATTCAATAAATTAGCTGCAGCCATTTCATAGATTGATCAGTCATCTCTGGTGCAGTGTGACAGGCAATGCTGGGGCTGAAATATTAATGCTGACAAATTAGGGATTTCTGAGTAAATGATGTCACATTGCTCGGCTTCTCTCAAATTGACTCCCTGGCATGAGGGCACATTCGCCCATTCAGTAATATACTCGACCTGATCAGCCTTCCTTCTGTCTTTTCTCCGCTTTCCTCCTTCTCACTGCTGCTCTCACAATCAAACTGCATTTTCCTGTTAGGACACATTTCAGTAAAGCAAAAGGAAAGGAAACAAAGAGCCAAAATGCCGGCAGGTTTTCTGATACCAGCAAGAGGACTCTTCATGACCCGTCATGTGCAGCTGAAGGCAGGAACACGGTCCACTCTGAGGAAACCCTGCTATATCAGATACGGTGTCCTCAGAGTCTCTGAGGATTTAGTCCAGATCATCCACATACACACTCCAAACACTCAAACTGGGTGTCTGTGGCATGGTCCGCAGTCCAACACAAAGCTTTGTGTAGTTTTATATTTCCACCTCCAGAGCACCGGGGGGCAGTAGTGAGCAGATTCCCTTTCTGTGATAAAAACGTGTTCCTGAGAAAGAGCAGCCATTTTCAGACTTTTGTCCTCCAACAGTCAGTTTCCAGAAACATTTTCTGCTCATAATTCTGTAACCGGCTCTTATTTGTGTTTTTCTGTCAGAAAGCTCTAAAGTAGACACATAAATCTGGTTTATTGTAAAAACTGTCCACATGTTCAGGAACGATCCTGCACAAGTCTAAATCCAGTCTTGGAATGGAATTTACTGAGATTATTTACTTTTAGTTCCATCAATGCAATAATTTCTCACTAAATAAAAGTATCTGATTTAGGTGGAAATTATCTCAATAATTTTACTGCAACTATCAGTAAACTAAAACAGTAATGTTTTAAGTTGGGAATTCAGTTGAATTCTGGTCCATCCAGTTTAAAAAAAAACAGTTTGTTTAGTCTGGCTTACAAAGAAAACATTTTGCCAACAAACAATGTGAAAACATGCATCAGCAGATTCAAACACAATAAAAACAAACATAATCATGTATGATTTCATTCAGCATCTTAAGGTTCAGTGTGTGTATTCACACACGTAGTTCACAGATACAACCCTTTAGAAATAAACAAATAAACAATAAAATTACCTAATTTAACCTCTACTTTACCTTAAACAATATCACTTACTGAAACAGAACAGTAAAATCTGAACGTGGCTAAAAGATCAAACCTTTAGTTTGTGAATGTTAGCAACGTGTTATGTAATACTGCTGAGTAAGACGTATGGTCCAGCTCAACCTTTACTTATGCACGACTCCTGCAGTTCACCCTTGTGGTTTCCTGCACGACACAGAAAAGGCCTGCTCAGCAATAAAGCTCAGCTCATCTGCTGCTGGTCAGCCTGTAATGAATGAGGCCAGCATCTCCGATCAATACTATCTGTGAGAAATCGCCAGCAGGCTGGACATCCACACATGATCTGCTCTTTGCTCTAAATGTGAATGTGCATGTGAGGAACTCGCTCGGCTACACGTCATGTAAACTTTGCTGGACTCCTTTATATTCATGTACATTTACTGACACATACATGGAGGCTTCAACAGGTTCTTTTTCCTTATTGATAAGTCAGTTATTTTCCATTAATAGGTAAACAATCTGTTCTATAACACATTAGAAATGTTTTATGTGTTAAAGTACATGCTAAAATCATTTCATGGCTTGTTGGACTATGAGGAGACATTTCGGCTTCCATGTGGAGCAGGACAGTTTCATTTTTCGTTGAATCTAGTCTATGAACATGACTGCTGCAGAAATCAGGATTTTAACCCTTAAACAGATGTTTGGTACCATAAATCTTTCTTTGACTGTGGATTTTATTAAATATATGTGGAAGAAGCCTGTCTGGTTTGGGTACATCATGTCTAAAGTAAGTGTTTATTATTTCGTTAGCTGTCATCTCAGTCGTTTGTTAAAAGATTTCTTCTTATTATTGTCTAACTGAAAAGAAACAATGCAAAGAAACATTTTTCTCAGTTTGTACTTTAAAGGGTTAACTATTAAAACATGATTCATGTCAACTGGCAGAGCTGTAAAGGGCGGTATAGGGAAAACAGAAGAAGTGTTTAATGTTGGTGTAGATGTAGTTGGTATGCGTCCAGAATGCTCTCCTACGTAGATGTGGTTGCTCTACATGACCTCTGAATCAGAAACTATGAAGGAAAAACAGAGAAAACTGTCTATAAGACTTATGATGAATGGAAATGGAATGGCCTCCCCTCACTCCTGCCCGTTCTTAACGCAATCACTCGGCCACACAAACGCTTGTCTTTTTTTATTTTCTGATACCAACCCGTTTTTGTAAGCAAATTACTCCATCAGAACCCGGCGGCGCCTGTCCGTCACACTGATGGAGGAGGTGGACTGTCACTCAGACAGCTGACTGACAGGAGGCACGCAGAGGGAAAAACAAGACGAGGTGGAGGATGGACAGAGCAGAGGATGAGGACAGAAGCGAGGGAGGAGAGGAAATAATAATAATGGATAAGAGATGGAAGGGCACATGATGTAGAGGGCAAGAGCAAGACAGATAGGAAATGTTGAAATGAAAGGGAAGGAAAAGGAGGAGAAAAAAGTGGGCCTCCTTTTTTGTGGAGTGTCCCTTGGGTGTGGCTGTATCAAGTCAATCTGGGGGGCTAATTCGTGTCAGGGTTTGAATCCTATCTCTTTGAGAGGCGAGCAGAAGGTTGATAAAAATTGAAGTGGAATTGAAGTTGGATGCACAAGAGGATACAGGGCACAACAATGGGTTGGAGAGGGAGGGGGAGCACTCTACTCCCCCTCTGATGCTCCCCTTATCCACTCCCAATTCCTCTGACCTTGGCCAAAATGTTTCTGACACTGGAGCTTTGTTGCTGTTCTTTAAGGGAAATTACAATGTGGATCTGATTTACTGAGCTGGACGGTTTGGTTCCATCAGGAAAAACCCAGAGTCAGGCCAAGCCCTGAAACACACAATTTTCATAAGACAAATTACGGCATGTAGACAGGTCCACCTGTTTAACTGCTTCTTAACACTAATATCTCATCAGCCAATCACATGGCAGTAACTAAATGCATTCAGCCACACAGATCAGAAGACAATGGACAGACTGGCTGTAGATGATAGAAAGATAACCTGAAGTCCAGTAAGCATTGGTTCCAACCAAGATATGCTGAACATCATCTCAGACAACATGTCCAACCTGGAAGCAGATGGTCTCCAGCAGCCGAAGACTACACCGGATTTCCTCCTGTCAGTAAAAACAGGAAACTGAGGCTACAATTCACACAGACTCACCAGGACTGGACAATAGAAGATGGAGAAATGTTGCTGGTCTGGTGAGTCTCCATTTCAACTCCACATTCACATGGTAGGATCAGAATCTGCTGGAAACATCATCAAATGAAATGAAAAATACTTTATTAATCCCCAAAGGGAAATTCAGTATTGTAGTGGATAGTAATCCAGGGTTTGTTATTGGGGAAGCACCTCACTGTTCTTGTTGGGACGATGCTGTCCACACAGAAGTTTATGTAATCTGTCACACACTCAGTCACCCTCAGTTGATGTCGTCTCCATGAGGTTCACAGAGGACGTTCCAGTCTGTAGCCTCAAAGCCTCCTCTAAGAGCATCTTCAGCTTCAGCAGACCAGATTTTGATAGTCTTTGTGATGACTGGTTGCTGCTGAACGATGGGCTTGTAGGTGGAGGTGAGAAGAACCAGATTATGGTCAGATCTTCCTAAAGGAGGCAGGGCAGAACAACTGTATCCATTATTCATATTTGCATAAAATAAGTCCAAGATCTTATTTTCTCTGGTGGAGCAGCTGACAAACTGCTGGAATGTTGGTAGAGTTGCAGAGAGGGAGACGTTGAAGTCTCCGGAGATCGCCATGAATGAGTTTGGATGCTGTGTTTGTAGCCGAGCAACGACAGAGCTGATGACGTCACAGGCTGTGATTCTCGAGCTCGTCCGTTTTGTTAGATAGTGATCTCACGTTACCCATCACAACCGTTTGAAGAAATGGTTTAAATCTCCATCGCTTTCTCCTCTGTCTCACTCCCGCTCTGCATCCTCTTCTTTTTCTTTTTAACTCCATCGGGATTTGATGTGTTGTTTCGCTGATAATCCTGATTTGGGAGAGTTTAATCAGTTGATCCCGATGGTAAACAAGTCTTTTGTTGCCATGGAGACTCATCATAACAAGTCTTGAAAGAGCTAATATCTATATGAGGAGAGTTTGTTCTTTAAAAAAATCAAAATAGTAAGTCAGAGCTACTACAATTTGCTGCCATCAGACAGCGCAATCTAACATGGAATGAAAACATTGATCCATCCTGCCCTCAGGATCAACAGAATCTCCCTCCACGACCATGTTCGTCCCTTTAGGAGCACAGTGTAGCATCTCCTGATGGAAACTTCCAGGAACTGGAGATTCTCATGGTGATGTGGTGGAACTGGAGATTCTCATGGTGATGAGGTGGAAAGGGAGATTCTCATGGTGATGAGGTGGAACTGGAGATTCTCATGGTGATGAGGTGGAACGGGAGATTCTCATGGTGATGAGGTGGAACGGGAGATTCTCATGGTGATGAGGTGGAACTGGAGATTCTCATGGTGATGTGGTGGAACTGGAGATTCTCATGGTGATGTGGTGGAACGGGAGATTCTCATGGTGATGTGGTGGAACGGGAGATTCTCATGGTGATGAGGTGGAACGGGAGATTCTCATGGTGATGAGGTGGAACGGGAGATTCTCATGGTGATGAGGTGGAACGGGAGATTCTCATGGTGATGAGGTGGAACGGGAGATTCTCATGGTGATGTGGTGGAACGGGAGATTCTCATGGTGATGAGGTGGAACGGGAGATTCTCATGGTGATGAGGTGGAACGGGAGATTCTCATGGTGATGAGGTGGAACGGGAGATTCTCATGGTGATGTGGTGGAACTGGAGATTCTCATGGTGATGAGGTGGAACGGGAGATTCTCATGGTGATGAGGTGGAACGGGAGATTCTCATGGTGATGTGGTGGAACGGGAGATTCTCATGGTGATGAGGTGGAACTGGAGATTCTCATGGTGATGAGGTGGAACGGGAGATTCTCATGGTGATGAGGTGGAACTGGAGATTCTCATGGTGATGAGGTGGAACGGGAGATTATCATGGTGATGAGGTGGAACTGGAGATTCTCATGGTGATGAGGTGGAACGGGAGATTCTCATGGTGATGAGGTGCAACTGGAGATTCTCATGGTGATGAGGTGGAACGGGAGATTCTCATCATGATGAGGTGGAACGGGAGATTCTCATCATGATGAGGTGGAACGGGAGATTCTCATCATAATGAGGTGGAACGGGAGATTCTCATGGTGATGAGGTGGAACTGGAGATTCTCATGGTGATGAGGTGGAACTGGAGATTCTCATGGTGATGTAGTGGAACTGGAGATTCTCATGGTGATGTGGTGGAACTGGAGATTCTCATGGTGATGAGGTGGAATGGGAGATTCTCATGGTGATGAGGTGGAACAGGAGATTATCATGGTGATGAGGTGGAATGGGAGATTCTCATGGTGATGAGGTGGAACTGGAGATTCTCATGGTGATGAGGTGGAACGGGAGATTCTCATGGTGATGAGGTGGAACTGGAGATTCTCATGTTGATGAGGTGGAACGGGAGATTCTCATGGTGATGTGGTGGAACGGGAGATTCTCATGGTGATGAGGTGGAATGGGAGATTCTCATGGTGATGAGGTGGAACGGGAGATTCTCATGGTGATGAGGTGGAACGGGATATTCTCATCATGATGAGGTGGAACTGGAGATTCTCATGGTGATGAGGTGGAACTGGAGATTCTCATCATGATGAGGTGGAACGGGAGATTCTCATGGTGATGAGGTGGAATGGGAGATTCTCATGGTGATGAGGTGGAACTGGAGATTCTCATGGTGATGAGGTGGAACGGGAGATTCTCATGGTGATGAGGTGGAACTGGAGATTCTCATGTTGATGAGGTGGAACGGGAGATTCTCATGGTGATGTGGTGGAACGGGAGATTCTCATGGTGATGAGGTGGAATGGGAGATTCTCATGGTGATGAGGTGGAACGGGAGATTCTCATGGTGATGAGGTGGAACGGGATATTCTCATCATGATGAGGTGGAACTGGAGATTCTCATGGTGATGAGGTGGAACTGGAGATTCTCATCATGATGAGGTGGAACGGGAGATTCTCATGGTGATGAGGTGGAACGGGAGATTCTCATGGTGATGAGGTGGAACGGGAGATTCTCATGGTGATGTGGTGGAACATGTAGTGTTTATTCAGAGACTCTAGAAAAAAAAAATCCATCCTCATATCCATCATAATGGTAAATCCACCATTATTTATCACATCTTCATCACCATCACTACCATGTTGCTAAGAGACCTCTATTTTCACCTGGACATGATGATGAAGACACTTCCTGTCAGACTTTCCACCAATCAGAGAGCTTAAACTGACAAAAATGTCCAATCAGGAGGAGATGTAATGATCTGTGTGTTATTTGCACAAACTTCTGTTTTCTTCATCTGGTTGCTCTTTATGCCGCATTATATCTAGTCATACATTCATTTTACATCATTTTAGACTCAGAATCTGAAAACAAATAGAGGTATAATATAATCAGGGCCAAGGGGAAGGGGTCAACAATTTTACAGACATTTTAAACTCACATTTTGACCTTTCACTGGTCTCAAACATGGCTCAAACTAATTAAGCTTGTCTGCCACTTTCCCACTCCAAAATACCACAGTCACACTACAGCTAAACATTGTGATTAACTCTGTCTCATTCCACATCCAAATACAGAAAGACCTCACATCTATTTTTCATTCCTGCAGCCGTGTGGTCTCCCGGCGGGGAAGCATCTGTGTTCTCACTATCCTTTTCTGTTAGATTACGTAATCCCAATATGGTTCTAGAATTGTGAGATTTCTTCTTCCCTTTCTTTTGGTGCAGATGGAAATGTGTTAGGAAATATCAGACAGTCTCATGTTTTTCTTAATTATAAGGGCAGATTAAGAGATTTGCCATCCGACGCTTAAGCCAACAACTGTCAAAACAGCAGGCAGGAAAAGCCAGTTCAATTCTCCCCTCTGGAACAGCCCCCACAAAGATTACATGAATACAGATCTGTGTGAGTGGGCATATTTATGAGAGATAAATGTATTTTAGGCTGTGTGTGTGTGTGTGAGACTGCATATTTGTATGTTTTTTAGGATTACAACAGATATCAGTCAACACTCTGAGGCGATGTCACGTCTTTCTGATTTCCCTCCAGCTGAGGTTGATTCTCCGATGTTGTAATCAATGTCACAAACCAAACTAGTTCCAAAAGGAGATGTCTTTCATGTATTCAGAAGTAAGACTTTTGCTGGTGGAGTAGGTATGAGAAGCAGCAGCTGTCTGGCCTTTCGTTGAGTCCCATGCCTCTTGTTTCAAGATGACCCCTGAACTTCTCCGCCGTACAAATGCCTTCAGCTGCCAATGTCAGAGCCAAGGCTGGCAGCGCTGGCTTTGTCCCAGACGTCATTCTCCCTGTGCTGCCCGGGGCAACCCCACTGTGACCCCCCACCCCTCCCACATCACCACAACCACAACAAAGCCAGACAAATGATTTCGATTTGTCCTCTGCAGTCCAGGGAAGAAGTTATCGATACAATCCGCCAAATGATGTCAAGGATTTGTCAGCAAAGCTTATGAATGACAAAACATTCCTCCTCCTTCCACTCCCCTCCCAACCGAAAAACACCTCAACTGCAGGCCAAGAAGATTGAGAGCCAGGACACTTTATTGATTTCTTCTCCCCACATCCTCACCCTCACCTCCTTAAATAGAAGCTCAAGCTACAAAGGCCAGAGAAGCGGCTTTTGTGTGCTAAAATGTGGCTAAAAGCTTTCTGGAAGGTTGAGGGAAAGGATTGAATTGGATATTGCATCTAATGCTGCCTCCAACAGATGGGCTTTGCAGACAACTAAAGGAAAAGAGCTATGTTTGGCTGGCAAGCCGGCTGCCTAGTTGTTTGACTGGCTGGCTGACATCTCTGTGTCCCCTCCTTCCTTCAGCTTGGATTGTTTGTGAAAAAGATCAGCAGGATGTTGGGTAAATAGAATCAACTTTGTACTGCTGACAAAAGAGAGTGTTGGAAGGATAGTGGGCTTGAGGTGAAGCTGTAAAGGCACCATCAGACAGAAGAGTGTGATGCCAAAGATGGGATGTCTCACTGGGAGGGGTTGAGCTAAATGAGGACTGATGATAATATGACGGTACATAAATGGAGAACAAATAAGAAGGAAAAGAGACAGAAAATGATGAGCAACTTCATCACACTAAACTATAACAGTTGTATGTCATGGGAGAAATGTTTGGTACAGACGGAACAGGTTAGCAGACCCTAGTTTTCTGAGGAGGAAGTTGGTTTACTTTGCAAAAGAATTTTTACACAAAACTTCTTTTTGGGGAGAAAGTTAAGGAAAAATGTTTGACATAGATCTTATTTTCTTTTCTGTCTTACAGAAAGGACGTTTGATGGGACAACTGAACCAGAACACAGGGTGTTTTGGGGCTTTTATAAAAAGAGATTGTGTCTTTTTGTGCTTTAATAAAAGTACACAACCTCATTCCACAGCATTGACTGTCTGTTTGGTGTTAGCTTGTCTGCCTTTCTGTCGTTAGCTTGTCTCTCTGTCTGTCTGTTCGGCATTAGCTTGTCTCTCTGTCTGTCTGTTTGTTGTTAGCTTGTCTGCCTGTTTATCGTTAGCTTGTCTGCCTGTCTGTCTGTTCGGCGTTAGCTTGTCTGCCTGTCTGTCTGTTTGTCGTTAGCTTGTCTGCCTGTCTGTCTGTTTGCCGTTAGCTTGTCTGCCTGTCTGTCTGTTTGTCGTTAGCTTGTCTGCCTGTCTGTCTGTTTGCCGTTAGCTTGTCTGCCTGTCTGTCGTTAGCTTGTCTGCCTGTCTGTCTGTTTGCCGTTAGCTTGTCTGCCTGTCTGTCGTCAGCTTGTCTGCCTGTCTGTCTGTTTGTCGTTAGCTTGTCTGCCTGTCTGTCTGTTTGCCGTTAGCTTGTCTGCCTGTCTGTCGTTAGCTTGTCTGCCTGTCTGTCTGTTTGTCGTTAGCTTGTCTGCCTGTCTGTCTGTTTGCCGTTAGCTTATCTGCCTGTCTGTCGTTAGCTTGTCTGCCTGTCTGTCTGTTTGCCGTTAGCTTGTCTGCCTGTCTGTCTGTTTGCCGTTAGCATGTCTGCCTGTCTGTCGTTAGCTTGTCTGCCTGTCTGTCTGTTTGCCGTTAGCTTGTCTGCCTGTCTGTCGTTAGCTTGTCTGCCTGTCTGTCTGATTGGTGTTAGCTTGTCTGCCTGTCTGTCGTTAGCTTGTCTGCCTGTCTGTCTGTTTGTCGTTAGCTTGTCTGCCTGTCTGTCTGATTGGTGTTAGCTTGTCTGCCTGTCTGTCTGTTTGTCGTTAGCCTGTCTGCCTGTCTGTCTGTTTGCCGTTAGCTTGTCTGCCTGTCTGTCTGTTTGTCGTTAGCTTGTCTGCCTGTCTGTCTGTTTGCCGTTAGCTTGTCTGCCTGTCTGTCGTTAGCTTGTCTGCCTGTCTGTCTGTTTGCCGTTAGCTTGTCTGCCTGTCTGTCGTCAGCTTGTCTGCCTGTCTGTCTGTTTGTCGTTAGCTTGTCTGCCTGTCTGTCTGTTTGCCGTTAGCTTGTCTGCCTGTCTGTCGTTAGCTTGTCTGCCTGTCTGTCTGTTTGTCGTTAGCTTGTCTGCCTGTCTGTCTGTTTGCCGTTAGCTTATCTGCCTGTCTGTCGTTAGCTTGTCTGCCCGTCTGTCTGTTTGCCGTTAGCTTGTCTGCCTGTCTGTCTGTTTGCCGTTAGCATGTCTGCCTGTCTGTCGTTAGCTTGTCTGCCTGTCTGTCTGTTTGCCGTTAGCTTGTCTGCCTGTCTGTCGTTAGCTTGTCTGCCTGTCTGTCTGATTGGTGTTAGCTTGTCTGCCTGTCTGTCGTTAGCTTGTCTGCCTGTCTGTCTGTTTGTCGTTAGCTTGTCTGCCTGTCTGTCTGATTGGTGTTAGCTTGTCTGCCTGTCTGTCTGTTTGTCGTTAGCTTGTCTGCCTGTCTGTCTGTTTGCCGTTAGCTTGTCTGCCTGTCTGTCTGTTTGTCGTTAGCTTGTCTGCCTGTCTGTCTGTTTGCCGTTAGCTTGTCTGCCTGTCTGTCGTTAGCTTGTCTGCCTGTCTGTCTGTTTGCCGTTAGCTTGTCTGCCTGTCTGTCGTCAGCTTGTCTGCCTGTCTGTCTGTTTGTCGTTAGCTTGTCTGCCTGTCTGTCTGTTTGCCGTTAGCTTGTCTGCCTGTCTGTCGTTAGCTTGTCTGCCTGTCTGTCTGTTTGTCGTTAGCTTGTCTGCCTGTCTGTCTGTTTGCCGTTAGCTTATCTGCCTGTCTGTCGTTAGCTTGTCTGCCCGTCTGTCTGTTTGCCGTTAGCTTGTCTGCCTGTCTGTCTGTTTGCCGTTAGCATGTCTGCCTGTCTGTCGTTAGCTTGTCTGCCTGTCTGTCTGATTGGTGTTAGCTTGTCTGCCTGTCTGTCGTTAGCTTGTCTGCCTGTCTGTCTGTTTGTCGTTAGCTTGTCTGCCTGTCTGTCTGATTGGTGTTAGCTTGTCTGCCTGTCTGTCTGATTGCTGGACAGGAATTTTATTTTAAATCATTCTGTACTATGCAGAGATATTCTCATTACAGTAATCCCACAATCACTGGCAAAACAGCTGAAATGGTTTGTGGGCAGTCTGCGCTCGTTCAGTGCTTCTGAGTGGTAACGTGCGGATTGGCCATCTTTAACTAAACCTGGTCCACTTCCACACGGTTCATTTGGAGCAGTGTGAACAGTCATTCTCACTCTGGGTTGAACCAAAGACTTGAACTCAGGTCCATATGGAAACCCTGGGTGTCTTGTTTCGTTTCTTTTCTAATGCATAAGCGAACAGATCATCCAGTAAAGCAAAGAGAGAGTCTTTACTTTGGAGAGCATATCAGATGATCACCTCAGGTTATTATATACCAGTGATAACATATATAAATGCAGACATTGATTTTGGCTGGTAAACAACAGAAAAATAAACCTAATTGCCCTTTAAATCAACACTTTCTTTTCACAAAGCAAACAAGCCAGAAAACCAAAACTAAAAAAATCAAAACAATTTTAAAACAAAACATGCGGCGGGCCCTTTAAAATGGTCCAGTATTGTGTTCTGTTGATGGTGTGGAGAAGATGTGGAGGGTGAAAAGTTTACCTTCCAGGTTTTAACAGGACTTCAACCTGGACTGATTTAAAAATTAAAGGGTATAAAACAGCAGTGAGTTGAGTTGAGTGAGTTAGTTTCTTCACATCTAAGCTGGCAGCTGCATGTGCAACAAACTAAACATCTATATGTATAAAAATCAGATGAGGTCGGATCACTGCTGAAGAATGTAAAGCTTCATTTCAATGCCAGATGTTGACATTCCCGCTGTAAAGTTGTGATCCAGTCCCCGGGATGTGTGATAACAGCCTTATGTGTCTCCTTCTACCTTAACGTGATAGAAATTTATGCTTTTGTGTTGCTTAGAGCCTTGAAAATAGGAATGTCGATGTTTTCTTTCTTTCACTGAGAGTATTTAAAGAATGTTGTTGTTAAAAACTGAACAGTTAAAGGTGAACATTTGTTGCTGCTCTGAGCACCACAATCTAAATCCCATTCACTTGTTTTGTTAAGGCAGAAGACTAACGGAGGAAAGTCAAAATCCAAGGACATTACATGAAGAAAAACTTGTTTTAAAACCTCGCTGGTGATGTGGATGCAGCACTGGACCCAGTCTGCCTGAGACAGGGTGTGGTTTCCTTTTGCTCTGCTCTGCTCGGTGGTCGGGGTTGTGCCATCTCCGGCCCTCCCACTGCTCCGGCTCTGTTTGCCGTGACCCCCCCCCCTTCCAGCAGCAGCCAGGCTTCACTGGTCTGTTTGTTTTAATCAGCACTGTGTTTGCCAAAGAGCTTACCTCAGGAGATGAAGGCCCGCTGTCTTCCTCTGCGATGTGGGAGGATGAAGATGGGGTGAGGATGAAGATGGATGAGGATGAAGATGGGGTGAGGATGAAGATGGATGAGGATGAAGATGGGGTGAGGATGAAGATGGGGTGAGGACGAAGATGGGGTGAGGACGAAGATGGGTATGAGGATGAAGATGGGTGTGAGGATGAAGATGGGTGTGAGGATGAAGATGGGGTGAGGATGAAGATGGGGTGAGGATGAAGATGGGTGTGAGGATGAAGATGGGGTGAGGATGAAGATGGATGAGGATGAAGATGGATGTGAGGATGAAGATGGATGTGACGATGAAGATGGATGAGGATGAAGATGGGGTGAGGATGAAGATGGATGAGGATGAAGATGGATGAGGATGAAGATGGGTGTGAGGATGAAGATGGGGTGAGGATGAAGATGGGTGTGAGGATGAAGATAGGGTGAGGATGAAGATGGGGTGAGGACGAAGATGGGGTGAGGACGAAGATGAGTATGAGGATGAAGATGGGGTGAGGATGAAGATGGGGTGAGGATGAAGATGGGTGTGAGGATGAAGATGGGGTGAGGATGACGATGGGGTGAGGATGAGGATGGGGTGAGGATGACGATGGGGTGAGGATGAAGATGGATGTGAGGATGAAGATGGGTGTGAGGATGAAGATGGGGTGAGGATGACGATGGGGTGAGGATGAAGATGAGTGTGAGGATGAAGATGGGGTGAGGATGAAGATGGGGTGAGGATGAAGATGGGGTGAGGATGAAGATGGATGTGAGGATGAAGATGGATGTGAGGATGAAGATGGGTGTAAGGATGAAGATGGATGTAAGGATGAAGATGGGGTGAGGATGACGATGGGGTGAGGATGAAGATGAGTATGAGGATGAAGATGGGGTGAGGATGAAGATGGGGTGAGGATGAAGATGGGTGTGAGGATGAAGATGGGGTGAGGATGAAGATGGGGTGAGGATGACGATGGGGTGAGGATGAGGATGGGGTGAGGATGACGATGGGGTGAGGATGAGGATGGGGTGAGGATGAAGATGAGTGTGAGGATGAAGATGGGGTGAGGATGAAGATGGGGTGAGGATGACGATGGGGTGAGGATGAAGATGAGTGTGAGGATGAAGATGGGGTGAGGATGAGGATGGGGTGAGGATGAAGATGGGGTGAGGATGAAGATGGGGTGAGGATGACGATGGGGTGAGGATGAGGATGGGGTGAGGATGAAGATGGGGTGAGGATGAGGATGGATGTGAGGATGACGATGGGGTGAGGATGAAGATGAGTGTGAGGATGAAGATGGGGTGAGGATGAAGATGGGGTGAGGATGAAGATAGATGAGGATGAAGATGGATGTGAGGATGAAGATGTATGTGAGGATGAAGATGAGTGTGAGGATGAAGATGGATGTGAGGATGAAGATGAGTGTGAGGATGAAGATGTATGTGAGGATGAAGATGAGTGTGAGGATGAAGATGGATGTGAGGATGAAGATGAGTGTGAGGATGAAGATGAGTGTGAGGATGAAGATGTATGTGAGGATGAAGATGTATGTGAGGATGAAGATGAGTGTGAGGATGAAGATGTATGTGAGGATGGAGATGAGTGTGAGGATGAAGATGTATGTGAGGATGAAGATGAGTGTGAGGATGAAGATGGATGTGAGGATGAAGATGAGTGTGAGGATGAAGATGGGGTGAGGATGACGATGGGGTGAGGATGAAGATGAGTGTGAGGATGAAGATGGGGTGAGGATGAAGATGAGTGTGAGGATGGAGATGGGGTGAGGATGACGATGGGGTGAGGATGAGGATGGGTGTGAGGATGAAGATGGGGTGAGGATGAGGATGGATGTGAGGATGAAGATGGGTGTGAGGATGAAGATGGGGTGAGGATGAGGATGGGGTGAGGATGACGATGGGGTGAGGATGAGGATGGATGTGAGGATGAAGATGGGTGTGAGGATGAAGATGGGGTGAGGATGAAGATGGGGTGAGGATGAAGATGGGGTGAGGATGACGATGGATGTGAGGATGAAGATGGGTGTGAGGATGAAGATGGGTGTGAGGATGACGATGGGGTGAGGATGAGGATGGATGTGAGGATGAAGATGGGTGTGAGGATGAAGATGGGTGTGAGGATGAAGATGGGGTGAGGATGAGGATGGGGTGAGGATGAGGATGGATGTGAGGATGAAGATGGGTGTGAGGATGAAGATGGGGTGAGGATGAAGATGGGGTGAGGATGAAGATGGGGTGAGGATGAGGATGGATGTGAGGATGAGGATGGATGTGAGGATGAAGATGGGTGTGAGGATGAAGATGGGTGTGAGGATGAAGATGAGTGTGAGGATGAAGATGTATGTGAGGATGAAGATGGGGTGAGGATGAGGATGGGGTGAGGATGACGATGGGGTGAGGATGAGGATGGATGTGAGGATGAAGATGGGTGTGAGGATGAAGATGGGTGTGAGGATGACGATGGGGTGAGGATGAGGATGGGTGTGAGGATGAAGATGGGTGTGAGGATGAAGATGGGTGTGAGGATGAAGATGGGTGTGAGGATGAAGATGGGGTGAGGATGAAGATGGGGTGAGGATGAGGATGGATGTGAGGATGAGGATGGGTGTGAGGATGAGGATGGATGTGAGGATGAAGATGGGTGTGAGGATGAAGATGGGGTGAGGATGACGATGGGGTGAGGATGAGGATGGATGTGAGGATGAAGATGGGTGTGAGGATGAAGATGGGGTGAGGATGAGGATGGATGTGAGGATGAGGATGGGTGTGAGGATGAGGATGGATGTGAGGATGAAGATGGGTGTGAGGATGAAGATGGGGTGAGGATGAGGATGGGGTGAGGATGAAGATGGGTGTGAGGATGAAGATGGGGTGAGGATGACGATGGGGTGAGGATGAGGATGGATGTGAGGATGAAGATGGGTGTGAGGATGAAGATGGGTGTGAGGATGACGATGGGGTGAGGATGAAGATGAGTGTGAGGATGAAGATGTATGTGAGGATGAAGATGTATGTGAGGATGAAGATGAGTGTGAGGATGAAGATGTATGTGAGGATGAAGATGTATGTGAGGATGGAGATGAGTGTGAGGATGAAGATGTATGTGAGGATGGAGATGAGTGTGAGGATGAAGATGTATGTGAGGATGAAGATGAGTGTGAGGATGAAGATGGGGTGAGGATGACGATGGGGTGAGGATGAAGATGAGTGTGAGGATGAAGATGGGGTGAGGATGACGATGGGGTGAGGATGAGGATGGGTGTGAGGATGAAGATGGGGTGAGGATGAGGATGGATGTGAGGATGAAGATGGGTGTGAGGATGAGGATGGGGTGAGGATGAGGATGGGGTGAGGATGACGATGGGGTGAGGATGAGGATGGGTGTGAGGATGAAGATGGGGTGAGGATGAGGATGGATGTGAGGATGAAGATGGGTGTGAGGATGAAGATGGGGTGAGGATGAGGATGGGGTGAGGATGACGATGGGGTGAGGATGAGGATGGATGTGAGGATGAAGATGGGTGTGAGGATGAAGATGGGTGTGAGGATGAAGATGGGTGTGAGGATGAAGATGGGGTGAGGATGAAGATGGGGTGAGGATGAAGATGGGGTGAGGATGAGGATGGATGTGAGGATGAGGATGGGTGTGAGGATGAGGATGGGGTGAGGATGAGGATGGGGTGAGGATGACGATGGGGTGAGGATGAGGATGGATGTGAGGATGAAGATGGGTGTGAGGATGAAGATGGGTGTGAGGATGAAGATGGGTGTGAGGATGAAGATGGGGTGAGGATGAGGATGGATGTGAGGATGAAGATGGGTGTGAGGATGAAGATGGGTGTGAGGATGAAGATGGGGTGAGGATGACGATGGGGTGAGGATGAGGATGGATGTGAGGATGAAGATGGGTGTGAGGATGAAGATGGGTGTGAGGATGAAGATGGGTGTGAGGATGAAGATGGGGTGAGGATGACGATGGGGTGAGGATGACGATGGGGTGAGGATGAGGATGGATGTTAGGATGAAGATGGGTGTGAGGATGAAGATGGGTGTGAGGCTGACGATGGGGTGAGGATGAGGATGGATGTGAGGATGAAGATGGGTGTGAGGCTGACGATGGGGTGAGGATGAGGATGGATGTGAGGATGAAGATGGGTGTGAGGATGAAGATGGGGTGAGGATGAAGATGGGGTGAGGATGAGGATGGATGTGAGGATGAGGATGGGAGTGAGGATGAAGATGGGGTGAGGATGAGGATGGGGTGAGGATGACGATGGGGTGAGGATGAGGATGGATGTGAGGATGAAGATGGGTGTGAGGATGAAGATGGGTGTGAGGATGACGATGGGGTGAGGATGAGGATGGATGTGAGGATGAAGATGGGTGTGAGGATGAAGATGGGTGTGAGGATGAAGATGGGTGTGAGGATGAAGATGGGGTGAGGATGAGGATGGGGTGAGGATGACGATGGGGTGAGGATGAGGATGGATGTGAGGATGAAGATGGGTGTGAGGATGAAGATGGGTGTGAGGATGAAGATGGGGTGAGGATGAAGATGGGGTGAGGATGAGGATGGATGTGAGGATGAGGATGGATGTGAGGATGAAGATGGGTGTGAGGATGAAGATGGGTGTGAGGATGAAGATGGGGTGAGGATGAGGATGGATGTGAGGATGAAGATGGGGTGAGGATGAAGATGGGGTGAGGATGAAGATGGGGTGAGGATGAGGATGGATGTGAGGATGAAGATGGGTGTGAGGATGAAGATGGGGTGAGGATGAAGATGGGGTGAGGATGAAGATGGGGTGAGGATGAGGATGGATGTGAGGATGAAGATGGGTGTGAGGATGAAGATGGGGTGAGGATGAAGATGGGGTGAGGATGAAGATGGGGTGAGGATGAGGATGGATGTGAGGATGAAGATGGGTGTGAGGATGAAGATGGGGTGAGGATGAAGATGGGGTGAGGATGACGATGGGGTGAGGATGAGGATGGATGTGAGGATGAAGATGGGTGTGAGGATGAGGATGGATGTGAGGATGACGATGGGTGTGAGGATGAAGATGGGTGTGAGGATGACGATGGGGTGAGGATGAGGATGGGTGTGAGGATGAAGATGGGTGTGAGGATGAAGATGGGGTGAGGATGAAGATGGGGTGAGGATGAGGATGGATGTGAGGATGAGGATGGGTGTGAGGATGAAGATGGGGTGAGGATGAGGATGGGGTGAGGATGACGATGGGGTGAGGATGAGGATGGATGTGAGGATGAAGATAGGTGTGAGGATGAAGATGGGTGTGAGGATGACGATGGGGTGAGGATGAGGATGGGTGTGAGGATGAAGATGGGTGTGAGGATGAAGATGGGTGTGAGGATGAAGATGGGGTGAGGATGAAGATGGGGTGAGGATGAGGATGGATGTGAGGATGAAGATGGGGTGAGGATGAAGATGGGGTGAGGATGAGGATGGGGTGAGGATGACGATGGGGTGAGGATGAGGATGGATGTGAGGATGAGGATGGGTGTGAGGATGAAGATGGGTGTGAGGATGACGATGGGGTGAGGATGAGGATGGATGTGAGGATGAGGATGGGTGTGAGGATGAAGATGGGTGTGAGGATGACGATGGGTGTGAGGATGACGATGGGGTGAGGATGAGGATGGATGTGAGGATGAAGATGGGTGTGAGGATGACGATGGGGTGAGGATGAGGATGGATGTGAGGATGAAGATGGGTGTGAGGATGAAGATGGGGTGAGGATGAAGATGGGGTGAGGATGACGATGGGGTGAGGATGAGGATGGATGTGAGGATGAGGATGGGTGTGAGGATGAAGATGGGGTGAGGATGAGGATGGGGTGAGGATGACGATGGGGTGAGGATGAGGATGGATGTGAGGATGGAGATGGGTGTGAGGATGAAGATGGGTGTGAGGATGACGATGGGGTGAGGATGAGGATGGATGTGAGGATGAAGATGGGTGTGAGGATGAAGATGGGTGTGAGGATGAAGATGGGTGTGAGGATGAAGATGGGGTGAGGATGAGGATGGGGTGAGGATGACGATGGGGTGAGGATGAGGATGGATGTGAGGATGAAGATGGGTGTGAGGATGAAGATGGGTGTGAGGATGAAGATGGGGTGAGGATGAAGATGGGGTGAGGATGAGGATGGATGTGAGGATGAGGATGGATGTGAGGATGAAGATGGGTGTGAGGATGAAGATGGGTGTGAGGATGAAGATGGGGTGAGGATGAGGATGGATGTGAGGATGAAGATGGGGTGAGGATGAGGATGGATGTGAGGATGAAGATGGGTGTGAGGATGAAGATGGGGTGAGGATGAAGATGGGGTGAGGATGAAGATGGGGTGAGGATGAGGATGGGTGGTCATGGTGATGATGATGATGCTGGAGCGTGATTTATATTTATGTGGATATTTTAAAAAGACTTCCAGATTCCATGTTTTCACATTTTTTCTTACCTTATTGGTCCCAGTCTTTCTGCACATTTAACCCATCCCAGTGAAACCAGTAGCAGTGGGCTGCCAGGCCAGATTCCAGCACCCGGGCAGCAGCTGGGGTTACAGGCTGTGTTCTGGGGGCAATGCCGGCTCAATGCCCTGTAAAGAGAATAAACATAATGAAAGAAATGATGCAAAAAAGACTTAAAAGCTGAATTAAACTGTATTTTCATAGAAAGGAAACATTTAATGGTTCATTAAGGAGAAAAACTTACTGGTTTCCTGTTGAAAGAGGCTGAAAAACTCCAGTCAACAGACTGGACAGCTGGACGTGTTTGTAGCTGAAGTGATGAACCTGGTGGGAAAGCCGCTCGGCTTTCTCATTTCTCACAGTGTCAAATTAAACAATCCAGAAAGCAGCCAAGTAACGGATCTGCAGGCATTTCCAAACATGTGAACTCTTCCACCTTCTTCTCATCCTGCCTTAATTCAATTAGGCACCGGACGGCTGCCAGGACGTCACCTCCTCCCTCTGCCCACCGGCCCCCTGATAAGCATCAGACGCTGCAGCGATCAGCCACAATCCCATGACATCACCGACACCGCAGTCAACTGAGGAGATCTGCTGAGACTGCTGATGACCAGACCCAAAGGTCTCGCTCAGCATCCAGATCCGCCGTTACCAACACATCACTTCCAGCTCACCCAGCAGGGCTTCAGCCACCTCACCGCCGTGTCTTTATTTAGGCAAAAACATCCGTGGAATCGCTTTCACAGAAAACTTTTTTAATTCCGTTTATCTTTCTGACACGAGCAGGAATGGCTTCATCCTTCACTGAGTTACCAGCATCATCATCTTCATTCATACCAAAGCAAAGTGAGCTGAGAATACCTGCATTCATATCATCACTGGATTGGATGGTCCTGCAGCCGAAGGTTCTGCCTCCTGAAGACAAACTGGGAACCAGTTCCACAGAGACCTGCCTCTGGGAAGCAGCAGTAAACCCCCAGTCTGACAGCTCCGCTGTAAGAAGTTTTATCTGCTACAATTCTGGATTTTACAGGAAGCCGATGAAGAAAAGTTAAACCAGGAGGAAGACCATCTCACTTCTCACATGTGTGAAATTACTCCTGATAAGGGTTTTATTCTAAACACACACATGTTGGTGTCCGCTGGTGATGTGGTACCAGGATCTGCATCTGCTGGAACTTTTATTCCAGATGAGATGCTGACATGGAAGAATGAATCATTTTAAACTGTGATGATGGAAAGAGAACAAAACATTTCAGAAGACGTCAGCGGGACAGTTTGGTCCTCAAGCAGTGACTCCAGCTACATAACATCACAGCAGTTTGTTGCTGAGCTCTGACATACCAAACACTCTCACAACCACATCAACCCATCTCTAATATTTATCTTATATAGATAATATTTAATGTTTTCTGTGTTTTTAGGAGAATAATAATTTAAATCATCAAACTAATACTTAAAGAGTTAAAAGTCTTGAACTGACGGTATGTTTTGTCATTTTGAGAAGGTTTGAAGGCACTGATGAAAAATGCAGGAAAATAAACCTGATGATGATTTTCCTGCAACATTTCAGGAAAGAGTCGAATCGGTTCTGTGTCTGACGTGTAAGGTGCTGCGCTCATCCCCTCACATCTGTTATAACTCAGTTTTTCTGTTTCTAATGACTCAAACTTTCATTTTCTCCACATGAATACGTGTTGGCTTGGACAGAAGTTGTCTGATTCATGGAAAAAGGCAGGAAAATATTAACGTATGATAATTCTCCAGCAGTTTCCGTGTGTTTTAGCCACATGTCAGGGGTCAACAGAGTTTAAAGGTGTGAAATAAAAAGATGCCAGAAAAAATGTCTTGATAAAGAATTATTGAACAAAAACACAGCGAAGAGGCTAGTTTGGTCCAGACGGTGAAACTCCTGGTTGGAGCCGCCTGCAGCTTGTTGACGCTGAAGTAAAATCCTCTTCTGCATGTTAAAGTCTGGTCTCGGTTATGAGAACTTTCACGCATTTGTTACTGCTGAGATGTTTTCCTGTCAGGGGGACTGCTGCCGGTGTGGATCCCAGCAGTAATCCTCAGCAGCACAGGAATCCTGACCTTAGCTGACATCCTACCACGACCTTGGTTTGACTTAAAGTGAAGTCTCAGCTCCAACACTCTGTCATCCATCCCTCTCTCTTTGAGATTGCTCTGCTTTCCCCGTCAAACAGCCACCGCTTCATATTTACAGAGGCTTATGAACAGGGCCAGGGAACATGGCTGCTGCTGCTCGGATAGCCAATCTGTCTGCCATTATCTGAGGGATTACTGCGCCAAGGGCCAGCTACCGCAGATTAAAGACAAAGGCCAAATTAAAACAGGGCCTATCAACAAACATGGGAACAAGATGACAGCGAGGTGATTCAATTACACTGATAAGCCAGCGATGCTGCAGATCACACTGGAACAGACGGAGGTAAACAGATATTCCCCACACCGGCCGACAGTAGGGATGCATAAACACAGACCGCTGCAGGCCAGGCCAGGCCAGGCCAGGCCAGAGGACAAACAGATGTGCATCGCTGCAGCCGTGTGGAGTCCGACATCTCCCGGGTAGGACTGTTACATCCCTAAGAAGGAGTAACACCTAACGAAGCAAGGTTACAACCTCAGATGAAAACACAGAGAAAAAGGTCAGAGTTGGGCACATTTATTCACTGCTCAGAGACCTTCACAGTCACAGATTCACAACCAGACAGCCATTTGCGTCAGGGAGAGCCACGTCCAACATAACAAACAAAACACCCCTGCCTACAAAACAAAAGGACAACTTACCTACCCACCAAACAAAACAAAGTACAAACTTACATCTAACCTACTCTATAGTAACATAAACAGGAGAAAATAACCCCATATGATAAAACAAAATGGCAGCTCTCCCCTACAAGGCCTATCTGGAAGATAGAGTTATATTAAACAGAAACACAATAACCAACATATAACCCACAATGTCAATAAGCTAATGCACAATACCAGCATGGTGTGAATGGCAAGTGGCCAGAAGGCCCAGACGCGCAGATCCTGAGGTCTTTTAAAAGCCACTCCCCGACCTGATTGGCTGGAGGAGGCTGCCACACATCAGCATAATAAGGAACACCTGGGAAGGGAGTATAATGCACAATGAGTATAACACAATGCTGTAACACCCCCACCCATAAGAACAAACACCAGTTTGTTTACGATAAAAATGAGGTTACAGTTACACTCTTGAAAGGGCATTGGTCACCACATTACTTGTCCCTTTTTTATGCTTTATGTCAAGGTGATAATTCTGACAGATCAATGCCCACCTCATTAGCCGTTGGTTGTTGTTGTACATATGTGACAGAAAGATGAGGGGGTTATGATCGGTGAAGACTTTCACTGGAAGAATGGTGGATCCCACATATACATCGAAATGCTGTAGTGCCAGCAGCATTGCCAAAGTTTCTTTTTCGATGGTTGAATACTTTCGTTGATGAGCGTTGAACCTCTGGGAGAAGTAGCAAATGGGATGGCTCAAACCTTGAACATCCTCCTGAAGTAGTACAGCACCGGCTCCCACGTCGCTGGCATCCACTTCTATTTTAAAAGGTTTAGAAAACTCTGGAGCAGCAAGAACAGGGGCACTAGACTGTAAGGCTTTTGCTCCCTCAAATGCACGCTGGCAAGCAGAGCTCCAAATAAAAGCCTGTTTCGGACTGCACAAGTTGGTAAGGGGAGCAACTACTTGTGAAAAATTCCTGCAGAAACACCGGTAGTAGCCAGCCATGCCGAGAAATCTGCGCAACTCACGGCGTGTGGAAGGTACCGGAAAGGCAAGAATAGCTTGTACCTTGGCATTTACAGGCCGAACATGGCCCTGACCAACTACCTTACCAAGATAGGTACCAAACTCACACTTATCCAAATTTAGTGTGAGGGATGCAGCTGATAAGCGCTCAAATACAGTCGTCAAAGTGGACAGGTGCTCAGGCCAACTGGAGGAATAGATGACCACATCATCCAAATAGACATTACAATTTCTAACATCCCCCAATACCAGTGACATCAATCTTTGAAATGTGGCTGGAGCATTTTTCATTCCAAAAGCCATGACAGTGTACTGTAGGAAACTATCAGGAGTAACAAATGTTGAGATGTCTGAAGCTCTCTCAGTTAAAGGGACTTGCCAATATCCCTTAAGGAGATCTAGCTTACTTACATAAGCAGCAGAACCCACGTTGTCTATGCAGTCATCGATGCGAGGCAACGGAAAGGAATCAGAAGTGGTAACCGCATTCACTTTGCGAAAGTCAGTGCAAAAACGAGGGGTACCATCCGATTTTGGAATGACAAGGCAAGGAGAGCTCCAGGGACTACAGCTGGGTTTAGCTAAACCATGTTCCAATAAGTACTCATCTTCTTTCTTCATCTCATCTCTTTTAGTCATGTTAACTCTATAAGCATGCTGCTTAATTGGCACTGCATTACCAACATCAATGTCATGTTGTAGGACCGTTGTACGAGATGGGGTATCACCAAATAAAGACAAGTAGTCCCGAATAAGGTTGGTAATATCTAATTCCTGAGCAGGACTTAGGTGAGACAGACGTGTAGACAGATCCAACAATACCTTGGAATTAGGTACTCTCGCACACTGATGGTCTAAATCACGTAGTGTGAGGTCATTTTCTTCTGTGGCTGGCCCAGTTCCTGATAAAGTGGTCACTAAAACAGCCTCAGGCACATCTTTAGCAGCTTCTGACACAAGAGGAGCAGAAGACTGCTCTCCAATCTCAGAACCTTCCCTTGTGTGATACAGCTTGAGCATGTTAAGATGGCACAAACAAGTCTTCCGTTTTCTGTCAGGGGTTTTAATCACATAATCAGTCTCATTCACCTGTCTTTCAACCACATAAGGTCCAGAGAATCGAGCATCCAAAGCTGACCCCGGAGTTGGAAGGAGGACCAACACGTTATCACCTGGCTTCAAAGAGCAGGAAACCGCTTTTCTATCATACCTCTTTTTCATTGTTGCCTGAGCAGAGGAAAGTGCTTCCACTGCCGTTGAGCAAGCTTGGTGAAGACGCTCTCTGAAGTGAGATACATAATCCAAAACATTAGTCTTTGCCAACTGAGCAGATTGGTCAGACATGAGCTGCTACTTCAGCATTTTTAAAGGACCTCGAACTGAATGACCAAAAACAAGTTCAGCCGGACTAAAACCAAGAGATTCTTGCTTAGCCTCTCGAATAGCAAACACCATAACGGGCACTCCTTCATCCCAGTCTTTACCAGTATCCAGGCAATACTTTTGCAACATTGATTTAAGAGTCTGGTGCCACCACTCTAGAGCTCCTTGTGATTCAGGGTGGTAGGCACTGGACACTACATGCTTTATCCCGAGCGTTTGCAGAACTTGTTTAAAAAGTTTAGACAGAAAGTTAGAGCCCTGATCAGTCTGCACTCTTTTTGGGAGACCAAAGGTGGTAAAGAATTTGGTTAAAGCTTTAATGACCAGTGGTGACGTTATTCTTCTCAGGAGAATGGCCTCTGGGAAACGTGTGGCCGTACACATTACTGTTAATAGGTACTGATTCCCTGACTTTGTCCTGGGCAAAGGACCCACACAGTCCACTATCATATGCTCAAAAGATTCACCAAGTGCTGAAATTGGACGCAAAGGGGCTGGGGGAACCACCTGATTTGGTTTACCTGTTATCTGACAGGTTTTACAGGTGCGGCAAAACGTCACCACATCAGCCTTCAAACCTGGCCAAAAGAAATGTCTGAGTACTTTATTATATGTCTTTGTAACTCCCAGATGACCTGACAAAGGGTGGTCATGGGCTAAATATAGCACGAGATCGGTACCCTGAAGGGACAACAATCTGATACACAGAGTTCCAGTCACTGTCAGCATTATCTCCACATAATCTGGGTTTACCTGCCTTGCTATTGGAGGAGTCCATTTGCGCATCAACAGACTGTCATCTACAAAAAGATACAGGTTCCCCTCCGCTTGCTTTGTTTATGGAAGCCCAACATTTAGACAAGGAAGAATCTGATATCTGTGCAGCAATAAGGGCTTCATGGGTTATAGGCAAGTTTAGAGAAAAAGGGGTTAGGGAGCTGCTTCAGCTGTTTCACCTCAAGTTGCTCCTTTGATCCATCCATTTTATCTCTTCCATGCAGACGTTCTCCTCCCGCAAGGGTTTCAACAAACATGGAATCAGCCAAATTGGTCTCCTCTGCCCTCAGACGGGACTGAGCTCTGGTAAGAACACTGGGTGAGAAGACAGATGGCAAACATTCCAATAGCTCATTCCCATCTAAGATTGGTTCTGGAGCCTCAATGACTTCAGGAACAGGATGAACTTTTCCTCCGGCAATGTCATTTCCCATGATAAACTGAACACCTTTCACTGGAAAAGAGGGCCAAACTGCAACCTCAAAGAATCCACTAACCAGCTCAGACTTTACATACACCTGGTGCAGGGGGGCTGGAACGTATCCCATCTCTACCCCTTGAACTAAAGTGCTGGCATGGCAAGAAGTCTGCTCATTAAAGGGAAGCACAGATGCAAGAATCAGAGACCGAGACCCTCCTGTGTCTCTCAGTATTTTAACTGGTACTTCATCCTCGGGTTTTCCAGTTAAAGATACAGCACCATCAAAAATGAATGGTTGGAAGCAAAGATTAGGTTCCTCCTTTAGACCCTCAATGTGTTGGGACTGAATAGTTTTTATCAACCCCACTCCTTTTGGTTGACAACCCTGGATGGACTGTTTACGCTTTAGCCAGAAGCAATATGACCAATCTTATGACAATAAAAGCATTCCCTATCCATTCTTGGTGTAGGGGTTGACTGCTTATCGGGAGAAGGAAAGCTTTTCTTTTGAGACAACTCCTTTCCAACACTCTCACGTTTATTCACAAATACATTCTTATGGGTCAGGGAAAATTCATCAGCTGCAACAGCAGCTGCCTTCAAAGTTGCTACTTTCTGCTCATTCAAATAGACAACAACACGATCAGGCAAGCAGTTCTTAAATTCTTCTAGCAACATCAATTCACGTAATGCATCATGATCAGTGATTTTATTTGCAGCACACCACTTATCAAAAAGAATGCTCTTCTCTCTAGCAAACTCTACAAAAGTTTGATTCGCCATTTCCCCATGGCTGCGAAAACGTTGTCTATATGCTTCCGGAACAAGCTCATAAGCAGCAAGAATAGTGGACTTCACAACATCATACTTCAAACTGTCCTCTAAACACAAGGTGGAAAAGACTTCTTGGGCCTTTCCCACTAATTTACACTGAAGAAGCAGAGGCCAGACCTCTTTTGGCCAATGCAACGAAGCGGCAACATGCTCAAACACATTAAAATATGTATCAACTTCTGACTCACGAAATGGAGGTACCAACACAATGCTTACATCAAAGGAACAAGGACTTACTGATGAAGCAGTTGCAGTTCCAACAGAAGAACTCATGGTGGAGCCTGGTAGGGGGACAGCATTGGGTGAAGCTGCAGTAGTCATCTCAGAAGAAATCAGCTGTGATTTTGAAGGTGTGGAACTTTGTAGCTCTAATTGATGCAACCTGATTTCCTTTTCAGTCTGCATCTCAAGCTCCAACCGTTTAAGCTGGTTTATCAGACTGCTTCCAGTGTTAACAGTTAAACAGTCCTGTACAGTCAGAGCCTCGTCTCCACATCCACTCAGCATCATATTTACAGCCTGTCTGGACCTCTGCTGCTCCCACAGAGGAGTCCTGCTACAGGTTCCTCCACCACGTCCGGGACCACGTCCAGGACCACGTTCACCACGTCCGGGACCACGTCCGGGATCACGTTCACCACGTCCGGGACCAAGTCCAGGACCACGTTCATCACGTCCGGGACCAAGTCCAGGACCACGTTCATCACGTCCGGGATCACGTTCACCACGTCCGGGACCACGTTCACCACGTCCGGGACCACGTCCAGGACCACGTTCATCACGTCCGGGACCACGTCCAGGACCACGTTCACCACGTCCGGGACCACGTCCAGGACCACGTTCATCACGTCCGGGATCACGTTCACCACGTCCGGGACCACGTTCACCACGTCCGGGACCACGTCCAGGACCACGTTCACCACGTCCGGGACCACGTCCGGGATCACGTTCACCACGTCCGGGACCAAGTCCAGGACCACGTTCACCACGTCCGGGACCACGTCCAGGACCACGTTCATCACGTCCGGGATCACGTTCACCACGTCCGGGACAAAGTCCAGGACCACGTTCATCACGTCCGGGACCAAGTCCAGGACCACGTTCATCACGTCCGGGATCACGTTCACCACGTCCGGGACCAAGTCCAGGACCACGTTCACCACGTCCGGGACCACGTCCGGGATCACGTTCACCACGTCCGGGACCAAGTCCAGGATCACGTTCACCACGTCCGGGATCACGTTCACCACGTCCGGGACCAAGTCCAGGACCACGTTCATCACGTCCGGGACCACGTCCAGGACCATGTTCACCACGTCCGGGACCACGTCCAGGACCACGTTCACCACGTCCGGGACCAAGTCCAGGACCACGTTCATCACGTCCGGGACCACGTCCAGGACCACGTTCATCACGTCCGGGACCAAGTCCAGGACCACGTTCACCACGTCCGGGACCAAGTCCAGGACCACGTTCATCACGTCCGGGACCACGTCCAGGACCACGTTCACCACGTCCGGGACCAAGTCCAGGACCACGTTCATCACGTCCGGGACCACGTTCACCACGTCCGGGACCAAGTCCAGGACCACGTTCATCACGTCCGGGACCACGTCCAGGACCACGTTCACCACGTCCGGGACCAAGTCCAGGACCACATTCACCACGTCCGGGACCAAGTCCAGGACCACATTCACCACGTCCAGGACCACGTTCACCACGTCCGGGACCACGTCCAGGACCACGTTCACCACGTCCGGGACCAAGTCCAGGACCACGTTCATCACGTCCGGGACCAAGTCCAGGACCACGTTCATCACGTCCGGGACCACGTCCAGGACCATGTTCATCACGTCCGGGACCAAGTCCAGGACCACGTTCATCACGTCCGGGACCACGTCCAGGACCACGTTCACCACGTCCGGGACCACGTCCAGGACCACGTTCACCACGTCCGGGACCAAGTCCAGGACCACGTTCATCACGTCCGGGACCACGTCCAGGACCACGTTCACCACGTCCGGGACCACGTCCAGGACCACATTCACCACGTCCGGGACCAAGTCCAGGACCACGTTCACCACGTCCGGGACCAAGTCCAGGACCACGTTCACCACGTCCGGGACCAAGTCCAGGACCACGTTCACCACGTCCGGGACCAAGTCCAGGACCACGTTCATCACGTCCGGGACCACGTCCAGGACCACGTTCACCACGTCCAGGACCACGTTCACCACGTCCAGGACCACATTCACCACGTCCGGGACCAAGTCCAGGACCACGTTCACCACGTCCGGGACCAAGTCCAGGACCACATTCACCACGTCCGGGACCACGTCCAGGACCACGTTCACCACGTCCGGGACCAAGTCCAGGACCACATTCACCACGTCCGGGACCAAGTCCAGGACCACGTTCACCACGTCCGGGACCAAGTCCAGGACCACATTCACCACGTCCGGGACCAAGTCCAGGACCACGTTCACCACATCCGGGATCACGTTCACCACGTCCAGGACCACGTTCACCACGTCCAGGACCACGTTCACCACGTCCGGGACCAAGTCCAGGACCACATTCACCACGTCCGGGACCAAGTCCAGGACCACGTTCACCACGTCCGGGACCAAGTCCAGGACCACATTCACCACGTCCGGGACCAAGTCCAGGACCACGTTCACCACGTCCGGGACCAAGTCCAGGACCACATTCACCACGTCCGGGACCAAGTCCAGGACCACGTTCACCACATCCGGGATCACGTTCACCACGTCCAGGACCACGTTCACCACGTCCAGGACCACGTTCACCACGTCCGGGACCAAGTCCAGGACCACGTTCATCACGTCCGGGACCAAGTCCAGGACCACGTTCATCACGTCCGGGACCAAGTCCAGGACCACATTCACCACGTCCGGGACCAAGTCCAGGACCACGTTCACCACGTCCGGGACCAAGTCCAGGACCATGTTCATCACGTCCGGGACCACGTCCAGGACCACGTTCACCACGTCCGGGACCAAGTCCAGGACCACGTTCATCATGTCCGGGACCAAGTCCAGGACCACGTTCATCACGTCCGGGACCACGTCCAGGACCACGTTCATCACGTCCGGGACCACGTCCAGGACCATGTTCATCACGTCCAGGACCACGTTCACCACGTCCGGGACCACGTCCGGGATCACGTTCATCACGTCCGGGACCAAGTCCAGGACCACGTTCATCACGTCCGGGACCAAGTCCAGGACCACGTTCACCACCACCTCCCCTCATCTCCCCTCACCTCCTCTCATCTCCTCACCTCCCCTCCCCTCACCTCTCTCACCTCCTCACCTCCCCTCCCCTCACCTCCTCTCATCTCCTCACCTCCCCTCCCCTCACCACCCCTCACCTCCTCTCATCTCCTCACCTCCTCTCATCTCCTCACCTCCCCTCCCCTCACCTCCCCTCACCTCCCCTCATCTCCTCACCTCCCATCCCCTCACCTCCCCTCACCTCCCCTCATCTCCTCACCTCCCCTCATCTCCTCACCTCACCTCACTTCCTCTCACCCCCTCATCTCCTCACCTCCCCTCAACTCCCCTCACCTCCTCTCATCTCCTCTCATCTCCTCACCTCCCATCACCTCCTCACCTCCCATCACCTCCCCTCACCTCCTCTCACCTCCTCTCACCTCCTCACCTCCCCTCACCTCCTCTCACCTCCTCACCTCCCCTCACCCCCTCTCACCTCCCCTCACCTCCCCTCACCTCCTCTCACCTCCTCACCTCCCCTCACCCCCTCTCACCTCCCCTCACCTCCCCTCAACTCTCCTCAACTCCTCTCACCTCCTCACCTCCCCTCACCCCCTCTCACCTCCCCTCACCTCCCCTCACCCCCTCTCACCTCCCCTCACCTCCCCTCACCTCCTCTCACCTCCTCACCTCCCCTCACCCCCTCTCACCTCCCCTCACCTCCCCTCAACTCCCCTCACCTCCCCTCATCTCCTCACCTCCCCTCACCTCCCCTCACCTCCCCTCAACTCCCCTCACCTCGTCTCATCTCCTCTCATCTCCTCACCTCCCCTCACCTCCTCTCACCTCCTCACCTCCCCTCACCCCCTCTCACCTCCCCTCACCTCCCCTCACCTCCTCTCACCTCCTCACCTCCCATCACCTCCCCTCACCTCCTCTCACCTCCTCTCACCTCCTCACCTCCCCTCACCCCCTCTCACCTCCCCTCACCTCCCCTCACCTCCTCTCACCTCCTCACCTCCCATCACCTCCCCTCACCTCCTCTCACCTCCTCTCACCTCCTCACCTCCCCTCACCTCCCCTCACCTCCCCTCACCTCCTCACCTCCTCTCACCTCCTCACCTCCCCTCACCTCCTCTCACCTCCTCACCTCCCATCACCTCCCCTCACCTCCTCACCTCCTCTCACCTCCTCACCTCCCCTCACCTCCTCTCACCTCCTCACCTCCCCTCACTTCCCCTCACCTCCTCTCACCTCCTCACCTCCCCTCACCTCCTCTCACCTCCTCACCTCCCCTCACCTCCTCTCACCTCCTCACCTCCCCTCACCCCCTCTCACCTCCCCTCACCTCCTCTCACCTCCCCTCACCTCCCATCTGGGTCTGATGGTTTACTGGTCCCAGTTTAACATTATCTGGGTCTGATGGTTTACTGGTCCCAGTTTAACATTATCTGGGTCTGATGGTTTACTGGTCCCAGTTTAACATTATCTGGGTCTGATGGTTTACTGGTCCCAGTTTAACATTATCTGGGTCTGATGGTTCACTGGTCCCAGTTTAACATTATCTGGGGCAGGTGGTTCACTGGTCCCAGTTTAACATTATCTGGGTCTGATGGTTTACTGGTCCCAGTTTAACATTATCTGGGTCTGATGGTTTACTGGTCCCAGTTTAACATTATCTGGGTCTGATGGTTTACTGGTCCCAGTTTAACATTATCTGGGTCTGATGGTTTACTGGTCCCAGTTTAACATTATCTGGGTCTGATGGTTTACTGGTCCCAGTTTAACATTATCTGGGTCTGATGGTTTACTGGTCCCAGTTTAACATTATCTGGGTCTGATGGTTTACTGGTCCCAGTTTAACATTATCTGGGTCTGATGGTTTACTGGTCCCAGTTTAACATTATCTGGGTCTGATGGTTTACTGGTCCCAGTTTAACATTATCTGGGTCTGATGGTTTACTGGTCCCAGTTTAACATTATCTGGGTCTGATGGTTTACTGGTCCCAGTTTAACATTATCTGGGTCTGATGGTTTACTGGTCCCAGTTTAACATTATCTGGGTCTGATGGTTTACTGGTCCCAGTTTAACATTATCTGGGTCTGATGGTTTACTGGTCCCAGTTTAACATTATCTGGGTCTGATGGTTCACTGGTCCCAGTTTAACATTATCTGGGGCAGGTGGTTCACTGGTCCCAGTTTAACATTATCTGGGTCTGATGGTTTACTGGTCCCAGTTTAACATTATCTGGGTCTGATGGTTTACTGGTCCCAGTTTAACATTATCTGGGTCTGACGGTTTACTGGTCCCAGTTTAACATTATCTGGGTCTGATGGTTTACTGGTCCCAGTTTAACATTATCTGGGTCTGATGGTTTACTGGTCCCAGTTTAACATTATCTGGGTCTGATGGTTTACTGGTCCCAGTTTAACATTATCTGGGTCTGATGGTTTACTGGTCCCAGTTTAACATTATCTGGGTCTGATGGTTTACTGGTCCCAGTTTAACATTATCTGGGTCTGATGGTTTACTGGTCCCAGTTTAACATTATCTGGGTCTGATGGTTTACTGGTCCCAGTTTAACATTATCTGGGTCTGATGGTTTACTGGTCCCAGTTTAACATTATCTGGGTCTGATGGTTTACTGGTCCCAGTTTAACATTATCTGGGTCTGATGGTTTACTGGTCCCAGTTTAACATTATCTGGGTCTGATGGTTTACTGGTCCCAGTTTAACATTATCTGGGGCAGGTGGTGTACTGGTCCCAGTTTAACATTATCTGGGTCTGATGGTTTACTGGTCCCAGTTTAACATTATCTGGGGCTGATGGTTTACTGGTCCCAGTTTAACATTATCTGGGTCTGATGGTTTACTGGTCCCAGTTTAACATTATCTGGGTCTGATGGTTTACTGGTCCCAGTTTAACATTATCTGGGTCTGATGGTTTACTGGTCCCAGTTTAACATTATCTGGGGCAGGTGGTTTACTGGTCCCAGTTTAACATTATCTGGGGCTGATGGTTTACTGGTCCCAGTTTAACATTATCTGGGTCTGATGGTTTACTGGTCCCAGTTTAACATTATCTGGGTCTGATGGTTTACTGGTCCCAGTTTAACATTATCTGGGGCTGATGGTTTACTGGTCCCAGTTTAACATTATCTGGGGCTGATGGTTTACTGGTCCCAGTTTAACATTATCTGGGTCTGATGGTTTACTGGTCCCAGTTTAACATTATCTGGGTCTAATGGTTTACTGGTCCCAGTTTAACATTATCTGGGTCTGATGGTTTACTGGTCCCAGTTTAACATTATCTGGGTCTGATGGTTTACTGGTCCCAGTTTAACATTATCTGGGTCTGATGGTTTACTGGTCCCAGTTTAACATTATCTGGGGCAGGTGGTTTACTGGTCCCAGTTTAACATTATCTGGGGCAGGTGGTTTACTGGTCCCAGTTTAACATTATCTGGGTCTGATGGTTTACTGGTCCCAGTTTAACATTATCTGGGTCTGATGGTTTACTGGTCCCAGTTTAACATTATCTGGGGCAGGTGGTTTACTGGTCCCAGTTTAACATTATCTGGGGCAGGTGGTTTACTGGTCCCAGTTTAACATTATCTGGGTCTGATGGTTTACTGGTCCCAGTTTAACATTATCTGGGTCTGATGGTTTACTGGTCCCAGTTTAACATTATCTGGGGCTGATGGTTTACTGGTCCCAGTTTAACATTATCTGGGTCTGATGGTTTACTGGTCCCAGTTTAACATTATCTGGGTCTGATGGTTTACTGGTCCCAGTTTAACATTATCTGGGTCTGATGGTTTACTGGTCCCAGTTTAACATTATCTGGGTCTGATGGTTTACTGGTCCCAGTTTAACATTATCTGGGTCTGATGGTTTACTGGTCCCAGTTTAACATTATCTGGGGCAGGTGGTTCACTGGTCCCAGTTTAACATTATCTGGGGCAGGTGGTTTACTGGTCCCAGTTTAACATTATCTGGGGCTGATGGTTTACTGGTCCCAGTTTAACATTATCTGGGGCAGGTGGTTTACTGGTCCCAGTTTAACATTATCTGGGTCTGATGGTTTACTGGTCCCAGTTTAACATTATCTGGGGCAGGTGGTTCACTGGTCCCAGTTTAACATTATCTGGGTCTGATGGTTTACTGGTCCCAGTTTAACATTATCTGGGGCAGGTGGTTTACTGGTCCCAGTTTAACATTATCTGGGGCTGATGGTTTACTGGTCCCAGTTTAACATTATCTGGGTCTGATGGTTTACTGGTCCCAGTTTAACATTATCTGGGGCTGATGGTTTACTGGTCCCAGTTTAACATTATCTGGGTCTGATGGTTTACTGGTCCCAGTTTAACATTATCTGGGTCTGATGGTTTACTGGTCCCAGTTTAACATTATCTGGGTCTGATGGTTTACTGGTCCCAGTTTAACATTATCTGGGGCTGATGGTTTACTGGTCCCAGTTTAACATTATCTGGGGCAGGTGTTTTACTGGTCCCAGTTTAACATTATCTGGGTCTGATGGTTTACTGGTCCCAGTTTAACATTATCTGGGGCAGGTGCTTTACTGGTCCCAGTTTAACATTATCTGGGGCTGATGGTTTACTGGTCCCAGTTTAACATTATCTGGGGCTGATGGTTTACTGGTCCCAGTTTAACATTATCTGGGGCAGGTGCTTTACTGGTCCCAGTTTAACATTATCTGTGGCTGATGGTTTACTGGTCCCAGTTTAACATTATCTGGGTCTGATGGTTTACTGGTCCCAGTTTAACATTATCTGGGTCTGATGGTTTACTGGTCCCAGTTTAACATTATCTGGGGCAGGTGGTTTACTGGTCCCAGTTTAACATTATCTGGGGCAGGTGGTTTACTGGTCCCAGTTTAACATTATCTGGGGCTGATGGTTTACTGGTCCCAGTTTAACATTATCTGGGGCAGGTGGTTTACTGGTCCCAGTTTAACATTATCTGGGGCAGGTGCTTTACTGGTCCCAGTTTAACATTATCTGGGGCAGGTGGTTTACTGGTCCCAGTTTAACATTATCTGGGTCTGATGGTTTACTGGTCCCAGTTTAACATTATCTGGGGCAGGTGGTGTACTGGTCCCAGTTTAACATTATCTGGGTCTGATGGTTTACTGGTCCCAGTTTAACATTATCTGGGTCTAATGGTTTACTGGTCCCAGTTTAACATTATCTGGGTCTGATGGTTTACTGGTCCCAGTTTAACATTATCTGGGTCTAATGGTTTACTGGTCCCAGTTTAACATTATCTGGGTCTGATGGTTTACTGGTCCCAGTTTAACATTATCTGGGGCAGGTGGTTTACTGGTCCCAGTTTAACATTATCTGGGGCAGGTGGTTTACTGGTCCCAGTTTAACATTATCTGGGTCTGATGGTTTACTGGTCCCAGTTTAACATTATCTGGGGCAGGTGGTTTACTGGTCCCAGTTTAACATTATCTGGGTCTGATGGTTTACTGGTCCCAGTTTAACATTATCTGGGGCAGGTGGTTTACTGGTCCCAGTTTAACATTATCTGGGTCTGATGGTTTACTGGTCCCAGTTTAACATTATCTGGGTCTGATGGTTTACTGGTCCCAGTTTAACATTATCTGGGTCTGATGGTTTACTGGTCCCAGTTTAACATTATCTGGGGCAGGTGGTGTACTGGTCCCAGTTTAACATTATCTGGGTCTGATGGTTTACTGGTCCCAGTTTAACATTATCTGGGTCTGATGGTTTACTGGTCCCAGTTTAACATTATCTGGGGCAGGTGGTTTACTGGTCCCAGTTTAACATTATCTGGGTCTGATGGTTTACTGGTCCCAGTTTAACATTATCTGGGTCTGATGGTTTACTGGTCCCAGTTTAACATTATCTGGGGCAGGTGGTTTACTGGTCCCAGTTTAACATTATCTGGGTCTGATGGTTTACTGGTCCCAGTTTAACATTATCTGGGGCAGGTGGTTTACTGGTCCCAGTTTAACATTATCTGGGTCTGATGGTTCACTGGTCCCAGTTTAACATTATCTGGGTCTGATGGTTTACTGGTCCCAGTTTAACATTATCTGGGTCTGATGGTTTACTGGTCCCAGTTTAACATTATCTGGGGCAGGTGGTTTACTGGTCCCAGTTTAACATTATCTGGGTCTGATGGTTTACTGGTCCCAGTTTAACATTATCTGGGTCTGATGGTTTACTGGTCCCAGTTTAACATTATCTGGGGCAGGTGGTTTACTGGTCCCAGTTTAACATTATCTGGGTCTGATGGTTTACTGGTCCCAGTTTAACATTATCTGGGGCTGATGGTTTACTGGTCCCAGTTTAACATTATCTGGGTCTGATGGTTTACTGGTCCCAGTTTAACATTATCTGGGGCAGGTGGTTTACTGGTCCCAGTTTAACATTATCTGGGGCAGGTGGTTTACTGGTCCCAGTTTAACATTATCTGGGTCTGATGGTTTACTGGTCCCAGTTTAACATTATCTGGGGCAGGTGGTTTACTGGTCCCAGTTTAACATTATCTGGGTCTGATGGTTTACTGGTCCCAGTTTAACATTATCTGGGTCTGGTGGTTTACTGGTCCCAGTTTAACATTATCTGGGGCTGATGGTTTACTGGTCCCAGTTTAACATTATCTGGGGCAGGTGGTTTACTGGTCCCAGTTTAACATTATCTGGGGCAGGTGGTTTACTGGTCCCAGTTTAACATTATCTGGGGCAGGTGGTTTACTGGTCCCAGTTTAACATTATCTGGGGCAGGTGGTTTACTGGTCCCAGTTTAACATTATCTGGGGCAGGTGGTTTACTGGTCCCAGTTTAACATTATCTGGGGCAGGTGGTTTACTGGTCCCAGTTTAACATTATCTGGGGCAGGTGGTTTACTGGTCCCAGTTTAACATTATCTGGGGCAGGTGGTTTACTGGTAACAGCTTAATGTTAACTGAGGTTGGTCTGATTGACATTATTTTAGTACAAAGTAAAAAGCTAACATTTAAGCTGGTTGCTAACGTAGCTTTTCCATTAGCTGACATCAGCGACTGGCATCTCCAGGTGTGTTTTAGGGTGGATGAAGGTGGATCCACTGTGGAGTTGGCCGATGGTTTATATTTCCCTTCATGAAGTTTTCATAACCTGAAGTTAGACTGAAAGGTGGAACAGTAACAGGTGCTGATGTTGTTAATATTGATCTGTGTTTATGTCATGTTAGTACTACTACTACTAAAAAAAATAATCCTAATCATAATCATCATCATCATAATAATCCTAATAATCATAAAAATAACATAACATTTTATGTAAAAGCACCTGTACCAACACACACAGACACCGCATGATAAAAACAGCCATAAGCTTAAAATTTAGATAAAAAACACAAGATAAAAGAAATGAACCCAGCGAGACATATGTGAGTCAGACACATGTAGCATAACTTTATGGTTTAATATTAGCAGCAGCTCCAAGCATCTGAGGAGATGAGTCCCAGCCAGTGACAGTGGAGCCTGCACCGGAAGCGACCTCACAGTGGAGGTCTGCAGGCAGGACCTCTTGTGCAGCCAGCAGGGAGGGTTAGGAGGGAGGAAAGAGCAGAAACAAAAACCTGTTCATGAATCTCCAACCTGGAGTCGCGTCTGAAGTCGCTGTAATGTGACTGAAGTCTCTCTGCAGCTCAGCTGAATAAATCCTGCGAGCTCCTTCCACACCAAGAATCTGAAGATGAATCTGGTTACTGTGGAGATATTTTTCATTCACTTTGGGTTTGTGTTAATAGGAGGATTTTCTGAATGAGTTTCTGTAAAAAACACCTGATGCCTTCAGCAGGTGGTGCAGCTACGCTGCAAACAGACGATAAGCTGTCTGGGAAGGAGCAGCTGAACCGTGTGAGCTCCTGTTCCTGGACGTTTCCGTCTCTGGACCAAGACCGAAACTTCAGTCAGAGGCAAAGAAAAACTGGATTATATAATATAAATGAATAAAAACTAAGAATTTCCTTGAAATGTTCCATCATGTTCTTAATGCCATGATGCCAAAGGTAAATATAATGACCAGGTGAATGAAGCGTGTCTGGAATAAGAAGCCTGAGTCCGAGGCCTCTGCAGCACTCTGACAGGAAAATAACATTTATTTCTGCAAAGCCGATCTTTTTTCCAATAACTTCACTGTCTGAGGTTTAAATAAGTGGATAAATATATTTTCATTTGTGTTTTATTTTATTATTATTTATAGTGACCAAGAACACCAGATAATAATAATATTACATAATAAGATAATAAGATTATTCTCATAATAATAATAATAATAATAATAATAATAATAATAATAATAATAATAATAATAATAATAATATAATAATAATAATATTATAATAAGATTCCCCTGGAACAAAGAAACACACCAAAAGACTTTTATTGGTCTGCAGAAGAGATTGTGTCCGGGTTGCTGCCGTGTGATTTGTCACTTTATTCGTTTGTTTGTTCCATGAAATGAGCAGGAATCACTGAAATGTACGGTGGCCCTGAAGTGCAAGCCACAACAACAAAACAAAAAACACAAATACAAAACAAAAAATGCAACAACAAATTAAGAAACAGCTACAAATTAAAAATGACAACAACAATTACAAAAAACACGATGACAAATTAAAAAACACAACAAATTTAATAAATGCGACAAAAAATTCTAAAAAACACAACAAATAAAAGAAAAAAAAAAGAAACACAAAAAAAAAGATAAAACACAATGACAAATAAAAAACGACAACGAACTTAGAAAAAGCACAACAACATGAACATACCGGAAGAGGTAGGTACCAGCGGGCAATAAGAGAGAGATCGCTGATTGGACGATGCTGCCAGACGGCTTTTGAACCGGAAGTTGTAGTTTTGTCCCTCGTTCAGTTTGAAGTAGAGGAAAGGCTGAAGTCGTACTAAATTTGTTGTGTTAAATACTACAGAAGTGTTCAAAGTAGTTTCAGTGTGCTGATTGAGACACATTTTGTGTAAAGTGTGTAATCGGGCTTGACAACGGACGTAATGACATTATGCGGGACGTAAATAGTAGACCGGTGTCATTTTCGGAGGCCGTTCATTCCTGAGGATCATTGATACAGATTATTAGAGCAGTGATTTTTATGTTGAACAACTGCTGTCAACCAGAAGCTAAAGCGCGTTTCTATTCTTCACCTATCAAAAGCCAGCTGGTCTGAACCAGCCGATTAACGTGTTGCTATGGTGACGTCCGCAACCAAGTGATATGAACTTGTTATAATTAGGCGAACTACGTGTGCATGCAGACTAAAATAATGCACGCCAATATACATTCATTCATTCATTCATTTTCCAAACCGCTTAATCCAATCCAGGGTCGCGGGGAAGCTGGAGCCTATCCCAGCCGGCTTTGGGTGACAGGCAGGGTACACCCTGGACAGCTCACCAGTCCATCGCAGGGCCGCCAATATACATGTATCTATATATAATTTTTTTTTTCACTTTCATCGGTCCTCACAAGTTCTGCATTCTCAGCGGCTGAACGAGCCTCCTCTCAAGCCCTGGGTGATGGTGAGCAGTGCGGGCAAAGTGCGGCCGCTGCACCTGCATGGCAGGAGTAGCTGACACCTGTACGCATATAGCTGCACTCTTGTTTAAACTGGAGGCAACTGTCCACATCCGTGGAATGAAGACTGTGACAGATGTGCGAGCAGCATACTGGGTTTTGCCCGGCAACTTAACAAAGATCCAACCAGTAGTGGGATATGAGATTTTTGATACTCAGTCAGATGACTGACCAGGTTGTTTGGACAGAACAGGACTTTGTAGCGGTGCGTCTTCCCAGACAGGGACTTCTGGAAAACTATCTTACAGAAACACAAGTCTTCTTTAGGAAGGTGTGCTTCCAGAGCTACTTGCTAAATATTACACTAAGGCTGTGGAGCCCAGCGAGTGAAATGAACTTGAATGCAAGATTTTAACTTTGTTTTGCCACTATTACATTTTTGCACATTATACTTTTTATTAATAAATACTTCTACTGTCACTAAGTGTACCTTATGTCATTTCCAGGCAGTGTACAGACTGTGATTACTGTAGTTTTAGTACACACACACACTATATATATATATATATATATATATATATATATATATATATATATATATATAAATATATATACATATATATATAAATATATAAATACACATATATACATATATATATATATATATATATATATATATATATATATATATATATATATATATATATATATATATATATATAAATACATATGTGTGTATATATACATATCTACTTATGTACACTCATACATCCATTCTTTTTACTTGAATCAGTATTAAGTAATAAGTACAAAATTAACCTCAGTTTCACCCTGTCAAGATGTAATAAGTTAAATTTTTTTTATTGAAGAATCAGACATTTCATCGCTTTACATCAGTGGTTTTACACCATTATAGACACTCTTCAACATGCACACATCTCACTTGCATCCGGTCTTACAACAACTCTTGGACACATGTTTACAAGTATACAACAAACATTTAACAATCTAATCAAGAAGAGTAAATTCTTCCTCCTCACAGGGAAGCAACAAACTTATTGGAAGTGTTTTGTGTAACAGTGTGTACTTGTTGCATAAGCTGCCTATCACTCTTTCTACATGTCTCCTCAGGTGGGCTAAAACATGAGTATCTTTAACATCTTTAGCATCAGCTTGATGTTGAAGTAGCTCCTCTCCTACAGCTCCTGCATCCGCTTGGATTCCACCTCTCTCATTTCCATTCATGCACATTTGTTTATTATTGCCTCTTCCTATGGATTCTCCACATCTGCGCCGTCTGCAGGTCTGGCGGTCTGAGACTGTGGCTTTCACCTCAGACTGACCCAGATGTTGGAGCCCAGTCTGGATGTGACTCCTCCATCTCATATGCTGGTTTACCGGGGGGGGGGGGGGGGGGGGGGGGGGCAGGCAAAAGAATTCACATGAGGACGTATTAACATCCAAGGTATGCTGTGAATGCATCAGACTAGAGATCCCGTTCAGTTTCAGGTCCTACTAATTATTTATTGGTTAAGTCATATCAAAGTTTATTAATCAACCATTTTAAATTAAAAACTACCCCCCCCCCCCCCCCCACACACACACACACACACACACACACAAAAAGAAAAGAAAAAGAAAATAGCACAAAGTGAATGATGGTAGAAGTCATATTTTAGCACATTATAAATTCAAGTTCCTCCACAATTAAGAATATAGCCTAACAATAAAAAAACCCACATCTGTTTGTAAAGAAAAACAAAATCACATAAAAATCCAGCTACAAGTTATGTAAGAAAATAACGAGCCTTGTTCTGTAAAGATCACCAGTCTTTGCAGCCTGGGGCTGTTTGGTGTCTCTGTCGATCAGCTTTAACCTTGCAGATATCAGGAAATTATAAGACATTTTTGTCAGGCTTAACTTGCTGACAAATTGAGCAAAATAGCTGAAAAATAGTTGTTAATCAGTGTATCTGATGGTCTCGGCTGGGTGTTAATCAGTGTATCTGATGGTCTCGGCTGGGTGTTGTTTGGGTTTTATTTATCTGTGAGAGCCAGAGAGTCCGCTGGCGGACCTCGGCTGCTTGGTTTCCGTCAGTGTGCTGCAGGACAGCTGTGGCTACACATGTTGCTTACTGTCACCAAGTATGAATGAGGGATGGATTAAAAGTAAAGCGCTCTAATGCCTTGTAAGGCGCCATATAAATCTAATCATTTATCACGATTATTATGCGTAGAAATGTCATCAGGAACGTTAATGGAAATGATTAAAAGAAAAAAGCTCCATTAGGGGAATTATAAAGTTACTGTAGAACCAGGTAAATGGAGTCAAACAATGTTGCTAATTCTGGACAAAAATGTTCATGAAGGCTAAAAAGCAAAAGAGATGAAACGTCGACAAGATAAGCAATGATGACAGATAGAAGGGATGCTAAGAATAGCAGGAGGTGAGATGGGAGATAATACATGGTGAAATAAGCAAATGACAGGAATTCATAACGAGGATCTTGTAAAAAATGAAATAATTATCTTTGCGCTTCTTTTCCCATCACTGCTCTGTAATGACAGTGTAATACCTCCACTCTAATGGAAAAGACACAAACCAGGAACCAGCGAGGAAATGAGCGACAGGAAGTATGAGCTCTGCAGCCCCGGCGTGGCCCTGAGCTCCCGCGGCGGCGAGCAGCCAACCTCTGACTTCCCTTTCGGCCGATGGCGGGCTCCTTCATTACCACAACGACACCATTGTGTTGATTGAAGCAAAGCTAACTACAGAGTTTGGCCATAAAAGCAGAGTTTGTCACCCTCTCTGCTGCCTCTCCCTCCAGCTACACAGGTAATTGAATTGTGACATGTCTCTCAGTAAGCTGGCTTGTTTTAATAACTTCACTAGATTATGTTTAATAAGTGTGCCTTAAACGCTCTTTTCTCAGGCCAGGGAGGATGAGGAAGGTCAAATTTGATAATGGGAATGAGAAAAAAGGCCATTTTGCAGGTTCTGCTCCAGGGACCGATGTAATCACTGCAGCCTGTTTTAGCTTCCACTGCGTGCTACAGGGCTGGAGAATGCAGAGTCCAGCTAGCTCATTACTGGACTAAAGGAGAAAGGAAAGACGGATCTGCTCTACTTGTGTGTACATCTGTTCCTGCCATGTCTGCAGTCTGCAGAGGGAATGTGTCTCAGAAAGCTGTTACTGAAGACTGGACGGGAATACAAAACTAAAACTAAATTCAAATGAATAAAAATTTTCTTTACATTTTATCTAGATTTTTTCCACTTATTGTTGTAACAACGGCATTACATCAGCTGATGACTGTCACGACGGCAACGCCTGAAGAACTGTCAGACTGCAGGTTCTGGGCTGTTGCAGGATCACATGGACCTTTTCCTTCTGACCTGTCACACCTGATCATAGACGTAAAATCTCAGCAGTTCCATGAGTCAGAATGTTGCATGGCCTCTGGGCTGCCAGGACCTGTGGTCATGCAACACTAAGTCTGGCCAACAACACAGACTTTAATGTAGGGCTGGGCGATTAATCAATTTAATTGATTAATTCAAATTTATTTTTATGAAAATCGGGGGTTTTTTTTGCCCCGCCATCACCTTTTGGGCTTCTGTACCTTATAGTGACGTCAGCGCACTCCCGCTGGTTTCCCACAGAAACACATAAACACAAAATGGCAGCTAGAAACGTACAAGAAGTGCCCCCTCTGTGTTTCCATTACTTTTTTTTTTTTTTTTGCAAAATAAAAATGACATTTGTACGTTTTAACAAACAACGGTTGTGATTTGCGGATGTTTCCGTTGAACAATGTTTAGCTAACGTTTCGTAATTGCGGTTAATGCAGAGTGGGCACGTAGCGTTATTTTAGGGTTTTCTACTTGCTGCGGAGAATTTGCTTCGGATTTTCTGAGCTTTTCTCTCTCAATTTCTTTTCTAAAACTCTGAAATTCGCTGTTGTTTATTCCACACCGCGCCATCTTTACCGGGAATTACCTGGTCACGACCCCCAAAGTCACGTCACGACCCCCCTACGTCATGTCTGGGGACACGTAAACTCAAAAAAAGTGTCTCCATTACACTTTTACAATCTTTTTCTATATCAAAATGTCTGAAAAACCACCTCTTGAGATCGTAAAAACTTTAATAGCAGCTGGTTTTTATGGTAATATTTAGTCTTTGTGCAGTTTTAGGTGTGATGGAAAGGCAGGGTTTCAGTGTGGGAAGGGGGCACATGCCACAGGGGTCTGAAAGCCAGATGCAGCCGACAGGCTCGTCTTTCTGCCAAAAATGTGTGAATTAAACAAAAAACAGCAAGAATGTAATAAAACATGTATGTTAGAAATATAGCTTTAAAAACATTCAGGCATTTTTTAAAAATAGTATTTTGTATCAGAGAGGTCAATTTTCTCTGAACACACGTTAAGTGTGAAGAAACATTTATTTTTATTCCCTCATTGCCAACGTGGGAAATTGTTTTGGTTTTTTAATGTCAAAATACTCTAAAAGGAATCACTATTTTTCTTCCAAGGAGGCATTTTTATTTATTTATTCATCAGTTTTTTGTTTTAGAATAAAGTTACACAAGTAAAGTGATGCCTATTCTTAAATGTATGATAAAAACTTAAAAACTATCTCACAGTAAAAACGCAGTAGTACAAACATGTTACTTATAATGTTTACAGCAGCAGCGCCTGCATCTCTTTTTCCAAACTTGTTTAACAGCTTGTTTAGTTGCACTTTAAATTCAGGTAAACTCCTAGGCTGATCTCAATGAAAGCATTTTTGAAAAGGAATAATTTTTTACATTTGTAATTTTTTTTACTTCACAGTAAGGGGAAAAAAATCAATTAAAATCGGAAATCGGATTTGGTTTACAAAAAAATCGGAGATTTTATTTTTTGTCTATATCGCCCAGCCCTACTTGAATGGGTCCATGTCCTCCCTCTAGTCACACTACTTCACACAACACAGCAGCTTGGTACCAAACACATGGAGAACACACTTGTAACTTACAGAATTATGTATTGTTCTGTACCTGATGGGACAACCCAACATGTGAAAGATGTTGACATTTTTACATTTATGACCCTCTGTAGCTTCCGTAGTGGTAATATTGCGCTTAAACAGCGAGGCGCCAGACAGCACTACTCGGTTGTTTGCATTTAATAAGCAAACCGTGGGCACACAGTGGGGCTTGGTCCGATTGGGGGCTCAGCTCATCGATCATGTTCACGCTGCACTTTGGTGAAACCAGTCAAACCATTAGAATAATATCTCCCCATTCCCACCAGAGGTGGCGCTGCACTAGTATTTAGCAGAAGAGAGGACCAGACCGGCATGAAGAAGAAAACTCTGTTTCCTCCACCTGCCAGTTAAACATGGAGACCAAACTATGGCTGTTTTGGGTTTTTATTGTGTCTTATGCAAGTATCCTGCAGAAATCCACTGCAACAATGGACGCAGTCTGAACACCAGACGAGGCAGAGGACCCTTAACGCCATCGCTATGGATTTACCCACAATACAATGCTACGCCACATGCAGGAAGGGACTTGGTTTTTTAGTCCACTTTGGTCCGCTTGAAACGGACCGAGACCTGTGTTTGTTGGCGGACCGAGTCTTTGGTCCAAATCAGAATTTTCTTGGAGTGTTCACATTTCCCCAAATGAAGTGACTTTCCCAGCAAACGGACTGGGATTCGGATCAAGAGGCGAGGTGAACATGTCTAAGAATCATTGACTGAAAAAAGTAAAACTTTAAGCCTAATCTGAAAAGGGGTCTGCCTTCTTAATCCAAACTGGGAACTAGTTCCAGAGAGAGGGGTCTGATAGCTGAAAGTTCTTCCTCCTTTTCTACTTGACACTGAAGAAGCAGAACTGACTTTTTATAAATGTAGATTTTTTTTTACCCCTCTGTCCTTCCATTTGGCTTTGTGTTTTAAATCATCAGGCGGTTGTGTTGTCAACAACCATGTTGTCAGTTGCAGAAATGGGAAACAAGACTAATAAAATGGAAAAATAAACTTGTAACTTCATCATGGTTGATTTTTTTAACTTGCGTAAAAGTTAAAAGTTGCACTCCTAAACTCAGGTTTGTTCAGCAAATACCCCCAATTGACGGGTAATCCAGCATCCATCTTCATCCTACCTGGACTCTGAGATCCCTCCAGCCAGTGAAAGTCAGCCTGATGTTGATTCTTGTCGCTTGCTTTTTATCTCACTTTTGTGAAGTCTTCCTCGGTTTCTTCCTGAATGAGTCGCAACACAAGTTCAAAATGTCAGAAGTGTTGATATCCAGTTGCTGGGGTGTCGCACAAAATGCAGCGGTTACATGCAGCCAATCATGTCAGTGTGGCATCAAAATGACTCAGAACTACAGCATTAAAGATCTGGGATGAATAAAGTATTTTTCATTCTTTCATTTTTCAAACCGTTTAGTCTAATTCAGGGTCGCAGGAAAGCAATTAGCAGGCAAGAGGAATGGATAAAGTATTCATTTTAGTTGATTTTAAGGATTTTTATTTATTTATTCTTGTCTCATATTTTCAAGACTTTACACACGAACTGCTTCCACATACAAGTATAATTATTCTCTTTGTTTTTCACTAATCCAGCGTCTCTGAGCTGGTTTTATCTTTATTCTACCACAGCGCAGCCCTAGCCGGCATTGTTTTGACTGGCCCTGTGCATTTTAAGATCATCTAAGAGTTCATTGGTGAAAAGGGCCGACTGGGGTCAAGTCTTATCGGTCTGGGCGGAGGGTTTGGTTTCACCGATAGCCACACATCGGCCTCCGCAGCTCGCTTAAGCCCAGTCATAGTGAGAAGAGGCAGCACCAAGAGGTCAGAGGCTGCACTGCTGAACAAATATGAGATAAGTCCATTAAAAAACAAACTTAAGCTGGGTTTTAGTTTGTGGTGTAAGAAAAGAGAGATGGAGCTGAAACTGATGGATTTTTAAAGAGAAAGCAGCAGAGTAGCATCCTGAGCAAAGGAGGACAAATAAAGAGACTGTTCCCGACAGTGAAATGGAGTGTTGGAGACAAATTTGCAGTTGTGGAGACATATTTCAGCAACGACAGGGTGACAGGCAGCAGACACGGATGCATAGGGAATGTGAGTAAGCTGATCAGCAGTCAGCAAGGCCATGTGAGCCACACCAGCAGCAGCACCACCGTCGCCTAGATGCCTATTTCCATAATATTGCGTGTTGTCAGTCGACTGATGGCTACTGCAGGTAGTTATCTGCAGGAGCAGGACGTGTGTTACCCCGTGTGGCTGTGTGAGCGTGTGTGTGCGTCTGCTCCGGCTGCTTCTTCCCGTCACCTCGCTGGACAGGTGGCATCCCCTAGCCCTGTGATTAGCATGTCAATGTCTTAACATGTCGATGGGACAGGCGCTGCAGGCATCTACATTCATATATAAATGTAAATTCAAACCCTCCCCTGTCCTCCCACTCTCACGCACCTGCACCACAATGCCTCTGACAGTTCAGGATTGATTTGGCTTCTTCCCATCCACAGAGACGGCTGGCGAGCGGGCTGCGGGATCGCTTTGGACACCACCAAACAATCACGAGACGCTTCAAATCGTCAGCGGGAATGAGGGAGCTGGGGGAGAAATGACAGTCAGAAAATGTCCCAATCAGGAAAACTTTGCATTAAAGCCATCTAAGAAACTTTTGAACGGTTATTCCTTCCTTCATATTCTAATGACGTGTGTCAGCAGATGAGTCCTCATCAGAGCTCAGAAGGAAATGACAGGCCTCATCAGATTCTAGGAGTGACCATGCCGTCAATCAACATTCACTGATTTAGGACTGGGTTTGGATTGTAGGAAACACATCAAACTGACAGATTCATCTAGGATTTGTTTCTTTCTTTGCTCTCTGTAGGGTAAAAAGTATTTTTTAAGGATGTACAAGTTCTCCACTTTAGCTTTCAATGTGTTTTGACAGAATGCAGTTTGTTCACTCAAATATGTGTCAGATGGTTGTAGGGATGAAACAAGATTAATTAATATTTAAAATATTTTAGTATTAAAACATTTATCCTGACGTTAATTGAGAATTTTATACTATCCAGAGTAATTCTAAATCAACAGGTAAGTGACGGAACAGTAGATGCTAACGGCTATAAGATCAGTAGCTAACAGCTCTAACATCAAAAGCTAACAGCTCTAACATCAGCAGTGAACAACTCTAATATAAGAAGTTAACAGCTCTAACATTAGAAGCTAACAGCTGTGGAATCATTAGCTAACAGTTTTAGTAGCAGCAGAAGCTAATAGCTCAAGGATGAGCAGCAAACAGCTCTAACATCAGTAGATAACAGCTATAACATCAGAAGCTAACAGCTCTAACATCAAAAGCTAACAGCTCTAACATCAGAAGCTAGCAGCTCTAACATCAGAAGCTAATAGCTCTCAAATCAGAAGCTAGCAGCTTTAAAATCAGAGTCTAACAGCTCTAACATCAGTAGATAACAGCTATAACATCAGAAGCTAACAGCTCTAACATCAAAAGCTAACAGCTCTAACATCAGAAGCTAGCAGCTCTAACATCAGAAGCTAATAGCTCTGAAATCAGAAGCTAGCAGATTTAACATCAGAGGCTAACAGCTCTAACATCAGTAGATAACAGCTATAACATCAGAAGCTAACAGCTCTAACATCAAAAGCTAACAGCTCTAACATCAGAAGCTAGCAGCTCTGATATCACAAGCTAATAGCTCTCACATCAGAAGCTAGCAGCTTTAACATCAGAAGCTAACAGCTCTAACTTCAAAAGCTAACAGCTCTAACGTCAGAAGCTAGCAGCTCTAACATCAGAAGCTAATACCTCTCACATCAGAAGCTAGCAGCTTTAACCTCAGAAGCTAACAGCTCTAACATCAGAAGCTAGCAGCTCTAACATCAGAAGCTAATAGCTCTGAAATCAGAAGCTAGCAGATTTAACATCAGAGGCTAACAGCTCTAACATCAGTAGATAACAGCTATAACATCAGAAGCTAACAGCTCTAACATCAAAAGCTAACAGCTCTAACATCAAAAGCTAATAGCTCTGATATCAGAAGCTAGCAGCTTTAAAATCAGAAGCTAACAGCTCTAACATCAGTAGATAACAGCTATAACATCAGAAGCTAGCAGCTCTGACATCAGAAGCTAACAGCTCTAACATCAGAAGCTAGCAGCTTTAACATCAGAAGCTAACAGCTCTGACATCAGAAGCTAACAGCTCTAACATCAGAAGCTAGCAGCTTTAACATCAGAAGCTAACAGCTCTAACATCAGAAGCTAACAGCTCTTACAGCAGCAGCTAACAGTTTTAACATTGGCAACTAACAATTCTAACATCATCGATGGGGGAAAAAATAGATAAGACAAAGGTTATTGTCCAGCTAATCTTTCTTTCAATGGTCAGTCTTTCCTTACAGAAGTAAAAGCCAAACAGCAAAACATTTTTTAGCATTATCATTAACTGATAAAGGTTCCCTTTTCATTTCATAAAATAATCTAAATAATCATAACCTAAAAATGAGAAAAACAGATGGTTTCTTTGAAATAAATTTTATTTCAAAATCTTATTTTATTTAAATTTCCATGTCCTCTTCCCAACACATTTTCTACTTTATCAAAAACATCTGATAATTTCATGTTGATTGCCACATTTAGCTGATTTAAACAGTTGTCAGCTGACAGTCAAGCAAAAAATAAAAACCTCTAAGTGCACACACACGCATGCACACACACACACACACACACACACACCTCATGCAAGCTGTGTGTGTATGCGAGTACCACTCCAATTAAAAAACATGGGCAGGGAAGAGGAATGTGCAGGTTTTCCCTCAGAGACCAGAGTCAATACTAACACTGAATGGCACACTAATGCTGGCAAGAAGCCGCCTGCACTGATGCACAAGCCACACAGACAGATAAATGAACACACGCGCAAACAAATCAGTCAGCAAAACCAGTAAAAAGAACAAAAGACAAAATCTCTCAGATGAGATAATGATAAACCCGTTGAGCTTGTTTTTCTGTTTAGTTCATCCTTTCTTCTGCATCTTGTGTCCGGCCTAATTGAGTTGTTAATCATCAAAATAATAAGCTCTAACTGAGATGTCAAGACATTTCTTCAACTATAGAAAGGATATTTTTGGTCTGCCTGTTTTCTTTTTTCATGCAGAAGCTGCATCGTCTGAATCCCGGTCAACATTCAGGACAGGAACCTTTTAAAAGACACAGCGCCATAAAGTCCTGCAAAACAGAAGTTTGGAGAAATAATACACAGATCAATTGTGACCAAGTCTTTCCTCATCTGCACAATGTGAGTACATAATGATGATATCATGGATCATTGTAGATTTTCCATCGAGAGTCTCTGAATAAACATGTCAACAGAAAACATCTGACTGATTTATGATAAGAGTTAATAACAACTGGATTATTTTCTAAATCTGTTCTATTAAAGATGATGCTGTATTTTACAGTGTTGATGTTGTTTTTTTATTAAAACCTGTAATTTTACCGTTGTATTTCATTATATTATTTTAATATAATAATATAATATATTTTAATCCCATTGATGCAGGAGTAAAGAATAATAAATGCAAACATGACTGAGGGATTTCTCTGCAGACACAGGGACTGTATATGACTTGGCATTTGATGTAAATGTGTTCTGTTCACAGCTAACCAGTATAACCAGTATGGCCTTTGTGTTCTCATCGCTCCTTCTCTCTAAGGTTCACATGAAGGCCGTGGCCACAAGGCCACAAACGTGTGTGTGGATTGTAAACCTGGATGGGATAGAAATGCTGGAAAACGTCCACAGATCACCTGAACAAGGTAAGTCATCCATCCCAGTTCCACCAGTTGGAACTGGTGACGAGAGGAGCTGTAGTCCAGCAGGTGGATGAGTTTTAAAGGTTAAAGGGGATTTTTTTTTCTAAATAAAGCAAACTAACACTAACACTGTAAGGTTGCATTCTGTAATAATGTGTGTAATCAGCCGTCCCTGTGTTGAAAAGATTCTTTAAGTGGAAGATGAAATGACTTCATCAGAAAAGGGCAGAAAAATACGGCAGATTTTCTTTTCCTTCTCTAAAGTGTGAGCTCTCCAGAGTCAGTATCGATGGGAGCAGATGGTATCGGCAAGCTGCAGCCACACTACGCGATGTGTGTGCATGTGCATGTGGCAGGGCTGCTTTCCATTCATACTCGCCCCACACCTTTGATAGTCAAGTGGATTACACCTTGTGTTCAAACAGAAAAGGGGGGAAAGAAAAGCAGCAGAACACAAAACGGAATTAGAAGGCTGCTTACAGGCCCTGCTTCATTTATTGTTAACTCCTTCCAGTTCATTAAGCTTAATCCCTGTTAGGACGGCGAGGAGCTGAAGACCTGAATGGGGCCAGACTGGCGGAGGAAGCTGGGGGGGGGGGGGGGGGCATGTGCGCCTATTGTGGTTGTATCAGGGGTTAATCCTAGTCCCTGTGGTGTGTTTGTGTGTTCTGTGTGTGAGATGGGGGAGAAAGTGGGAGTCAGCTGGACGAGGGTGTGAGTCCTTGTCTCCCTCTGGTTGCCGGCGCTCCCACCCTCCTGTTCTCAGGGTGTTTCGGCCCCTGGAGTCCTCGTGACAAGCGTGAAGCAGGCCTTTCCTTTGTGAATCAATCTGGCCTGGCCAGACACACACACACACACACGGGAAGGGTCACCGACGGCCATGTTAATACAGATGTACATGCCAATAAGGCCTCTTAATCAGTACACAAGAGGGAGAGATTGACTTTTAAAGAAGACATACGGTCCCGCTTTCCTTCGACCCCGGTGGAGCCGTTCGCTCTGAGCGCCTTCAATTTAGCCTTAGAGCTGAATCCCAACACGTTCCACTGGATGAGAGGAAGAAACAGAGAGAGAGAGAGAGACAGAGATAGATAGATAGATAGATAGATAGATAGATAGATAGATAGATAGATAGATAGATAGATAGATAGATAGATAGATATTTTTGCGTGAAAAGTTTGAATACATTCATGTCATTAAGTTGAGTCATGAGAACATGGAATGGTTCATATATATGCCATGGTGGTCATATATATATATTTATGACTAATTAGACGTTATTCATTGTAAGCAACATTGTACTTTTACTTTTGGGAGTTAACTGGTAGTTTAACTCCTTAACCATCATGACTTTGCATCAGGGGCCATTTTTTATTTATGTTTTAATGTTTCTGTCTTCAATCTGAACGTGTCAGAGGAGTCATGTGACTCTCCACTTCCTGCCCGTCTCGGAGTTTAACATCAGGTTTCCAACAGAGACGTAGCTGGTCTGACATTCTAGCTTTAACCATGACGTTCACAGCCCCCCTCTCAGCTCCACCTCTTTGCCCATATTTGTATTTTCCGGGCGAGACGACACGCATGTTCCTGCCAAGATGGTGATGGTAGGAACCGCCCACCGAGCTTCAGTTCAGTTCTTCAGAAACCTGCAGGTTTCTTTTATATTTCTTTATTTTCTTAAAAAAAAAACTACTGGAAAAACCAGAAAAACTTTCCAAATATATATTGAAGATCTAAATGATTTCTTCCTGCGGTTGCTACACAACTTGTTCTGCCGCAGGCGTTCGGATGTCTGGACCCTGAAAGGTCGTCCAGGCGCTGGCGCAGCGACACCCCGTTTGTCTGATGGAGAGAAGCTGGACGACTCTCATACTGAGGAAAGGAGTGAAGATTTAGAGTCTTGATCATTTGATGGGAGTTCTGTTGGGATACTGGGATCATCAGGATATGTGCTGAATGTGGAACTGGTTCTATCAGGTTACTATCACAAGTTTATAACACAGTAATTACCACTAAGATAAATTATTCCTCCTGGTCTTAACCCTTTAACGCCTCGTGTCCACTGCAGAGGACACCTGCTTAAAGGCTGTTTTCTAGTATATTCATATGTGGCATAATTGTAATTTTACAGTTCAGTTAATATCAGAGTCACCAACACACCGCCACCCCCTGAGGGATAAACTAATGTAGTAAAAGAATTTAGATATACACGTACCGGTACATGTAATTAGCAGTTTTACCTCCGTGATAAACAGGACAAGATAATTATAAAAGTCAAGTTTTTCGAATATTTCTATTATATAAATATGGCAATATAATATAATAAGCTATGTATATATAATATATGTATATAATATAAATAATATAATAAATAAGTTATCATTATTTTCAAAGAACAGATAGAATAATTAAATTAGATAAATATTAAAGACAAAGGAAATTATCTGTATATGTCTGTAGAAATATGTTGTATATGAAAATAATGTTTTTTTAATCATTAACATTATCTGACACTACAAAGAGCTTGTAGCAGTTTCACTCCTGATTTCATATTTTAGATTCTTATTTTTTTATTTATCATTCAGGAAAAATCCCAATTTCACTGCAAAATTAACCTGTTTGACTTTTTAAAGCTCTTAAATGTTAAACTTTTAACAGGAATAAAGTGGAGCCTCAGACACTGAACTCTGAACACAAAATGCTTCCAACATTTAGTTTTGATTTAAAGCCAACCATTAAAAATATAAATCTTCAGTAAGTAACTGTAAACATTTAAAAATGAATAAACTTCAGTAATGTTGTGGATTTTAATGGGACTTTAATGTTAATGCTGGCACTGAAACAGGTCAGTAAAATGAATTCCTCTCTACAGCTATGGAAGGTAATTGGCTTTTCATTATGCTGCCTATTAAAACACACTCCATACACCACACCATGCTTATTGTTGTGTGCAGAAGGAACCAAGAAAAGGTTTGGTCTTATTTAACAAGCCTTTGCCTAAATATATACCATAGATTTAATAGATTTCCTAATTCATCGAATGCTTTCTAGCATCGATAACTGCTGCTGGTATTGATCTGGAACTTTAAGAAATATTGGATTTCATTCTCCAACTAGATTTTTACCAAAACTGTGACGTTCCCTAAAGTCTTTGTGTCTTAGATTTGTTCTAAACCGAGAATAAATTCTCCAAACATGCAGGAACAACCAACATGTTGCTGCAGACGAATCAGCGTTTTAATTCCCCTCAGAGGAAAATCTGTTTTATTTTAAATCATTTTCATTCAGAAAGAAAAAGTTGAATTTAAGAAGGATCTCCTCCTCTTGCAGGTCTTCTTCACATCGTCTGGGCTGAACGTGTCTCACAGGCCAGATCTGCTGCCTAAGCCACATAAATATCACTCCCTAACCGCCCGGATCACCTGCGACTCCTCCTGCTCAGGAGGATTCCCTGTCTGACATGAAGATGTTTTTACACAGTTTAAAGCACAATGTGCTTATTTATGTATTTCCAAGGTAACATTTGAAAAAATTGGACAAATAAGCCTCATTATGATCTTTTTGTCATCATGCTGTCTGACAGGAGGGACGTTGTCTGACTCGTCTCTCCTGTAAATCAGGACATGTTCCGGGTTTCTTTTGGGGCCTTCATACGGTGGCTGGGAAGTACAAAACAAGTTAAAATGTCAAAAAACACATTTCAAAATTAGAAATAATAAATAATTTCATTTTTAATAACCTAAATTTAAAAAAAAAAACACACACATTAAAAGAAAATCACATTTTAGGAAGAAAATATACATTTTAAAAGACAAATTTATATTTTAAGAAACTTTTAGAAAACAGTTATAAATTAATATATTTCCTAATTTAAAAATAGATAAATAAAATTCAGAAAACAAATTCTTATCTGAGGAAAAAAAAAATATTTTAAGAAACTTTTAGGAAACAATTATATGCATCAGCATCTACATTTCTTAATTTAAAAAAAATGATTAAAATTAAGAAAACAAATTCCTATCTGAGGAGACAAATTTATATTATGAGAAACTTTTAGAAAACAAATACATTAATACATATATTCATTTAAAAAAAAATTAAAATTAAGAAAACAAATTCCTATCTGAAGAAACAAATTATATTTCCAGAAATACTTGTGAAAGAACACTTTTACAAATCTCCAAACAAACAAACAAAAGGCAGCCTTACACGGAAAGGGAGGGGCTTAAATGTGACATAATGGTGACATCATCTTGTAGTACAAACAAACATTTTGTAGTCGAACTAAATGCAGGAAGTCAGTGGCGATTATTTGAAGATAAAGACACGGGACATGTTTATTGAAGCTTTTGCTTCATTACTGAACGATGTTTTGCTGTTTTCACAGATCCAACAGAGGAACTGCATTACTCCAGGTCCAGACAAAGATCTACAACACTTAGACTCATCAAACCTGGAATGAAATATTCTACATGCTATGCAAATTCATGAAAACACAGTTTCTGATTGGTGAAACTTTTATTCTATTTGTGATATTTCAGTCTGGGTTTGAGGATGCTTGGATATCCAGTTTACCAGCAGCAGCCCTGCTACTGTATCATCATCATAAACATTTGTGAGCAAATAAAAATTGTGTTTTTTTATCCAGCAAAGAAAAATATTTATTACAGACAGAAAACAGACGATGTTTTGGATGTAATTTGTAAATCTCCTTCCAGGTTGTGATTTTCAAAGAAGAAAGAAGGAGGAAAAGAATTGCAAAATAAGCAAAACAAATATAAAGCAGCACAGACAGAAGCATAAGACAACAATATGAATATAACAATAGACTATATATATATATATATATATATATATATATATATATATATATATATATATAGATAGATAGATATATAGATATATATATAGATATATATATAGATATAGATATATCTATATATATATATAATGTAACTGCAACTGTTATCATTTCATGTACGTGTACCGAGTACAGATGTAGGACAATGTGTGCTATATGAGCTATAAATACACACAAATGGAAAATGTTGGAAAAAAACCAAGATTTCAAGGCAGAATGTGCAAAAACAGAACAATGAGGTCATTTACTTTTGGCTCTGGAGAGAAAAGAAACGGCAGAGTACTGAGCTAAAACAGAAAAAGGGAAAACACAAGTTCTGTAATCAAAAGTCTTCATTTATTACTTTACTCTGCAGATTGCACTTGGAGCGGACATTGAGAGAAAAAGTGTCCTGAGGCGAGCCAATCAAGCACAGAACTATGGTTCCACATTGATACAAATGCCTCTGAATAACAATGAATCAAGTTGGACAATAAGGCCACAATGGCCCCTAGATTAGCGTCTATTACTGGGATGCATTAGTGCTTTACGGCTGTATTAAGGGTCCTCGTTTAACACTGTTCAAGGGGCGGACCAGAAATCCCCAAGTTTCTAAATTGGAAATTCATTCCCCCAGGTACTTCTGCTCATATGAGAAAAGTTGGAATGCATTTGATCTGTCCTAATTTCAATTAATTAGTGACAATGGTTGCTCGGGGAGTCCCACAGGGCAGAGGGAAAAATGGGCTGAAGGGAAGTGAGCGTCAGAAAAGTGATGGGAGAAGTGGCATCAATAAACTGTTAGAGACTCATTAGCAGGCTAAATGGCTCTCCCAAAGTCACGACACTTTAACACGGGACCTGCCGCCTAATTACTGGCCACAGTATCCATTACAGAGCCCTGCTCTGCTCCCCCCCACCTTCCTCTCTTTTCTTTCCATTCGTCTCAGCCACCGCGGAGTGCCTGATACTGGTTGGAGATTAGGGAACTACCGTCGTCAGGATACCAGTAAGGTTTAGCAACCAGCATGACAAAGTGTTGTCTGTGCTGCTTAAAGCTTCTGATTATGTGAAAGTAAAGGAACAAGTCTCTTCAGATGAACCCTTTAACCCACCAGTGTGGTCTGTCCTGCACCAGTAACCACTGATCAGACGCACAAGAGGCCATTCTGAGCAAATTTCTCCTCATTTTACTGTGATAACAGAAGAAGTTTTATCATAAATCAAACACTTTGATTAAAACATTTGTTGGTATTTCACAGTTTTTAATGTGAAAATCTAAATTCACAATGTGAGAAATGGAGCATGTTCCTCTGCAGCAAAGACTTCAGATCAGTTGCAGAATATGGGAAATACAAACTATCTTCTCTTTTCAGTAACAACAACAATGTCCTGTTTGGACAGACCTCGTCTCTTTCTTCTGCCTCCTGTCTGAAACCACAACTACAGCGGCTGTACTGTATGCATAACCCAGGTCTCTACACAGCGCTCAGATAAAGAGGAATCAACGTGTTATTTGTCAGAGTGAATTCACCTGGAACACAGTAGAACATGTAAAGAAAACCATACAGCCAGAAGAGAGCAGCCCAGTTCATCTGAATGAGTACAGTAATATCTGACGAAGTGTGAAGCAGGGATACTCTATTAGATGTTCAGGTGGGCCAGATTTTCAAATAAAAAAATGATCAGAGCCAGTAAATAAGTAAAGGAAAATAAATCAGTAAAAATAAATTTTAAAAAAAGACACATTTACATTTTGAAAAATGAGTAGTTTATTAATTTTTTTATTTTAAATTCAGTCCCACATGACAAGGGCAAATGCACAAAATAAAATAATGAAAATTTCAGTCACAGCCTGTTTTTCTCCAAACTTTTACCATAAAAAGGTCAAAATAAACTTCTCGATGTGGTGCCTCCTCACATTATAATCTTTAAACACTCATTGCATATTAAACGCATCGGTTTGGCGCTCGAATGTGATGGAAAAATAAACAAATACTTATCAGTCCAGACAGGGTTAAATCTGCTTTTTTTCATTGTCAGTTTTGCGTTTTGGGACAGAGAGCAACATGCTAGCTAGCGCTACTCTTACAAATTCACAACACAACAACACGTGCTGGGGTTAATGTTGCTAGGCAACCAAGTGTTGCATTCATGGTCTGCACAACTGTAGGATTGTAGGCTACTTAAATAGCGTAGGAATGACTGAAGGTTCTTGATTAATATCTTTATTCTTTTACACAAGATGGGACACATGTTGGTTCTGGGCCGCATGTTGGTTCTGGGCCACATGTTGGTTCTGGGCCGCATGTTGGTCCTGGGACACATGTTGGTTCTGGGCCACATGTTGGTCCTGGGACACATGTTGGTTCTGGGCCGCATGTTGGTTCTGGGCCACATGTTGGTTCTGGGCCACATGTTGGTTCTGGGCCACATAGAAGTTGGTTCTATGGTTCTTGGTTGGGCCACATGCTGGTTCTGGGCCACATGCTGGTCCTCGGCCACATGCTGGTTCTGGGCCACATGCTGGCCCTGGGCCACATGTTGGTTCTGGGCCACATGTTGGTTAAGGGCCACATAGAAGTTTGTTCTGGGCCACATAGATGTTGGTTCTGGGCCCCATGTTGGTTCTGGGCCACATAGATGTTGGTTCTGGGCCACATGTTGGTCCTGGGCCACATGTTGGTTCTGGGCCACATGTTGGTTCTGGGCCACATGTTGGTTCTGGGCCACATGTTGGTTAAGGGCCACATAGAAGTTTGTTCTGGGCCACATAGATGTTGGTTCTGGGCCACATGTTGGTTCTGGGCCACATAGATGTTGGTTCTGGGCCACATGTTGGTTCTGGGCCACATGTTGGTTCTGGGCCGCACGTTGGTTCTGGGCCACATGTTGGTTAAGGGCCACATAGAAGTTTGTTCTGGGCCACATAGATGTTGGTTCTGGGCCACATGTTGGTTCTGGGCCACATAGATGTTGGTTCTGGGCCACATGTTGGTTAAGGGCCACATAGAAGTTGCTTCTGGGCCCCATGTTGGTTCTGGGCCACATGTTGGTCCTGGGACACATGTTGGTTCTGGGCCACATGTTGGTCCTGGGACACATGTTGGTTCTGGGCCACATGTTGGTTCTGGGCCACATGTTGGTTAAGGGCCACATGTTGGTTCTGGGCCACATGTTGGTTCTGGGCCGCACGTTGGTTCTGGGCCACATGTTGGTTAAGGGCCACATAGAAGTTTGTTCTGGGCCACATAGATGTTGGTTCTGGGCCACATGTTGGTTCTGGGCCACATAGATGTTGGTTCTGGGCCACATGTTGGTTAAGGGCCACATAGAAGTTGCTTCTGGGCCCCATGTTGGTTCTGGGCCACATGTTGGTCCTGGGACACATGTTGGTTCTGGGCCACATGTTGGTCCTGGGACACATGTTGGTTCTGGGCCACATGTTGGTCCTGGGACACATGTTGGTTCTGGGCCACATGTTGGTTCTGGGCCACATGTTGGTTAAGGGCCACATAGAAGTTGACTCTGGGCCACATAGAAGTTGGTTCTGGGCCACATGTTGGTTCTGGGCCACATGTTGGTTCTGGGCCACATGTTGGTCCTGGGACACATGTTGGTTCTGGGCCACATGTTGGTTCTGGGCCACATGTTGGTCCTGGGCCACATGTTGGTTCTGGGCCACATGTTGGTCCTGGGACACATGTTGGTTCTGGGCCACATGTTGGTTCTGGGCCACATGTTGGTCCTGGGACACATGTTGGTTCTGGGCCACATGTTGGTTCTGGGCCACATAGATGTTGGTTCTGGGCCACATGTTGGTTCTGGGCCACATAGATGTTGGTTCTGGGCCACATGTTGGTCCTGGGCCACATGTTGGTTCTGGGCCACATGTTGGTTCTGGGCCACATGTTGGTTCTGGGCCACATGTTGGTTAAGGGCCACATAGAAGTTTGTTCTGGGCCACATAGATGTTGGTTCTGGGCCACATGTTGGTTCTGGGCCACATAGATGTTGGTTCTGGGCCACATGTTGGTTCTGGGCCACATAGATGTTGGTTCTGGGCCACATGTTGGTTCTGGGCCACATGTTGGTTCTGGGCCGCACGTTGGTTCTGGGCCACATGTTGGTTAAGGGCCACATAGAAGTTTGTTCTGGGCCACATAGATGTTGGTTCTGGGCCACATGTTGGTTCTGGGCCACATGTTGGTTAAGGGCCACATAGAAGTTTGTTCTGGGCCACATAGATGTTGGTTCTGGGCCACATGTTGGTTCTGGGCCACATAGATGTTGGTTCTGGGCCACATGTTGGTTAAGGGCCACATAGAAGTTGCTTCTGGGCCCCATGTTGGTTCTGGGCCACATGTTGGTCCTGGGACACATGTTGGTTCTGGGCCACATGTTGGTCCTGGGACACATGTTGGTTCTGGGCCACATGTTGGTTCTGGGCCACATGTTGGTTAAGGGCCACATAGAAGTTGACTCTGGGCCACATAGATGTTGGTTCTGGGCCCCATGTTGGTTCTGGGCCACAAAGATGTTGGTTCTGGGCCACATGTTGGTTAAGGGCCACATGTTGGTTCTGGGCCACATGTTGGTTCTGGGCCGCACGTTGGTTCTGGGCCACATGTTGGTTAAGGGCCACATAGAAGTTTGCTCTGGGCCACATAGATGTTGGTTCTGGGCCACATGTTGGTTCTGGGCCACATAGATGTTGGTTCTGGGCCACATGTTGGTTAAGGGCCACATAGAAGTTGCTTCTGGGCCCCATGTTGGTTCTGGGCCACATGTTGGTCCTGGGACACATGTTGGTTCTGGGCCACATGTTGGTCCTGGGACACATGTTGGTTCTGGGCCACATGTTGGTTCTGGGACACATGTTGGTTCTGGGCCACATGTTGGTTCTGGGCCACATGTTGGTTAAGGGCCACATAGAAGTTGACTCTGGGCCACATAGAAGTTGGTTCTGGGCCACATGTTGGTTCTGGGCCACATGTTGGTTCTGGGCCACATGTTGGTCCTGGGACACATGTTGGTTCTGGGCCACATGTTGGTTCTGGGCCACATGTTCGTCTTGGGCCACATGTTGGTTCTGGGCCACATGTTGGTCCTGGGACACATGTTGGTTCTGGGCCACATGTTGGTTCTGGGCCACATGTTGGTCCTGGGACACATGTTGGCCCTGGGACACATGTTGGTTCTGGGCCACATGTTGGTTCTGGGCCACATGTTGGTCCTGGGACACATGTTGGTTCTGGGCCACATGTTGGTCCTGGGCCACATGTTGGTTCTGGGCCACATGTTGGTCCTGGGCCACATGTTGGTCCTGGGCCACATGTTGGTCCTGGGACACATGTTGGTTCTGGGCCACATGTTGGTCCTGGGACACATGTTGGTTCTGGGCCACATGTTGGTCCTGGGACACATGTTGGTTCTGGGCCACATGTTGGTCCTGGGACACATGTTGGTTCTGGGCCACATGTTGGTTCTGGGCCACATAGATGTTGGTTCTGGGCCACATGTTGGTTCTGGGCCACATAGATGTTGGTTCTGGGCCACATGTTGGTCCTGGGCCACATGTTGGTTCTGGGCCACATGTTGGTTCTGGGCCACATGTTGGTTCTGGGCCACATGTTGGTTAAGGGCCACATAGAAGTTTGTTCTGGGCCACATAGATGTTGGTTCTGGGCCACATGTTGGTTCTGGGCCACATAGATGTTGGTTCTGGGCCACATGTTGGTTCTGGGCCACATAGATGTTGGTTCTGGGCCCCATGTTGGTTCTGGGCCACATGTTGGTTCTGGGCCGCACGTTGGTTCTGGGCCACATGTTGGTTAAGGGCCACATAGAAGTTTGTTCTGGGCCACATAGATGTTGGTTCTGGGCCACATGTTGGTTCTGGGCCACATAGATGTTGGTTCTGGGCCACATGTTGGTTAAGGGCCACATAGAAGTTGCTTCTGGGCCCCATGTTGGTTCTGGGCCACATGTTGGTCCTGGGACACATGTTGGTTCTGGGCCACATGTTGGTCCTGGGACACATGTTGGTTCTGGGCCACATGTTGGTTCTGGGCCACATGTTGGTTAAGGGCCACATAGAAGTTGACTCTGGGCCACATAGATGTTGGTTCTGGGCCCCATGTTGGTTCTGGGCCACAAAGATGTTGGTTCTGGGCCACATGTTGGTTAAGGGCCACATGTTGGTTCTGGGCCACATGTTGGTTCTGGGCCGCACGTTGGTTCTGGGCCACATGTTGGTTAAGGGCCACATAGAAGTTTGTTCTGGGCCACATAGATGTTGGTTCTGGGCCACATGTTGGTTCTGGGCCACATAGATGTTGGTTCTGGGCCACATGTTGGTTAAGGGCCACATAGAAGTTGCTTCTGGGCCCCATGTTGGTTCTGGGCCACATGTTGGTCCTGGGACACATGTTGGTTCTGGGCCACATGTTGGTCCTGGGACACATGTTGGTTCTGGGCCACATGTTGGTCCTGGGACACATGTTGGTTCTGGGCCACATGTTGGTTCTGGGCCACATGTTGGTCCTGGGCCACATAGAAGTTGACTCTGGGCCACATAGAAGTTGGTTCTGGGCCACATGTTGGTTCTGGGCCACATGTTGGTTCTGGGCCACATGTTGGTCCTGGGACACATGTTGGTTCTGGGCCACATGTTGGTTCTGGGCCACATGTTCGTCCTGGGCCACATGTTGGTTCTGGGCCACATGTTGGTCCTGGGACACATGTTGGTTCTGGGCCACATGTTGGTTCTGGGCCACATGTTGGTCCTGGGACACATGTTGGCCCTGGGACACATGTTGGTTCTGGGACACATGTTGGTTCTGGGCCACATGTTGGTCCTGGGACACATGTTGGTTCTGGGCCACATGTTGGTCCTGGGCCACATGTTGGTTCTGGGCCACATGTTGGTCCTGGGCCACATGTTGGTCCTGGGCCACATGTTGGTCCTGGGACACATGTTGGTTCTGGGCCACATGTTGGTCCTGGGACACATGTTGGTTCTGGGCCACATGTTGGTCCTGGGACACATGTTGGTTCTGGGCCACATGTTGGTCCTGGGACACATGTTGGTTCTGGGCCACATGTTGGTTAAGGGCCACATAAAAGTTGACTCTGGGCCACATAGATGTTGGTTCTGGGCCACATGTTGGTTCTGGGCCACATGTTGGTTAAGGGCCACATGTTGGTTCTGGGTCACATGTTGGTTCTGGGCCGCACGTTGGTTCTGGGCCACATGTTGGTTAAGGGCCACATAGAAGTTTGTTCTGGGCCACATAGATGTTGGTTCTGGGCCACATGTTGGTTCTGGGCCACATAGATGTTGGTTCTGGGCCACATGTTGGTTAAGGGCCACATAGAAGTTGCTTCTGGGCCCCATGTTGGTTCTGGGCCACATGTTGGTCCTGGGACACATGTTGGTTCTGGGCCACATGTTGGTCCTGGGACACATGTTGGTTCTGGGCCACATGTTGGTTCTGGGCCACATAGAAGTTGGTTCTGGGCCACATGTTGGTCCTGGGCCGCATGTTGGTTCTGGGCCACATGTTGGTCCTGGGACACATGTTGGTTCTGGGCCACATGTTGGTTCTGGGCCACATGTTCGTCCTGGGCCACATGTTGGTTCTGGGCCACATGTTGGTCCTGGGCCACATGTTGGTCCTGGGACACATGTTGGTTCTGGGCCACATGTTGGTTCTGGGCCACATGTTGGTCCTGGGACACATGTTGGTCCTGGGACACATGTTGGTTCTGGGCCACATGTTGGTTCTGGGCCACATGTTGGTCCTGGGACACATGTTGGTTCTGGGCCACATGTTGGTCCTGGGCCACATGTTGGTTCTGGGCCACATGTTGGTCCTGGGACACATGTTGGTCCTGGGCCACATGTTGGTTCTGGGCCACATGTTCGTCCTGGGCCACATGTTGGTCCTGGGCCACATGTTGGTCCTGGGCCACATGTTGGTCCTGGGACACATGTTGGTTCTGGGCCACATGTTGGTCCTGGGACACATGTTGGTTCTGGGCCACATGTTGGTCCTCGGACACATGTTGGTTCTGGGCCGCATGTGGCCCGCTGGCCGCCATTTGAAGAGGCCAGCAGTAGAGGCTAAAAAATGTGAACATGAGCAGTTTTCAGATGTTTTAATAGTTGTGTCTTTTTATGTTTCCATGTATTTATTTAGAGGAGCAGAGCCTGTCCTGACGTGTCTCTTAACGCATTGCAGCATCGACAGACATCCAAAACTTCGTCTTCCAGAAGCAGACCCCGCATCTAAAGCCATTTCATCCTGTTCAGGTCATCCAACACAAATGAAACCAGTCAAACCGAATCGTTATTTATGTAAAATACATTCAAGGCTAACATTTTTAACTGTGAGCTTGCAGACGTCCGCAGGGAAGAAGATCTGCTTTAACTGATTCTGAATGGGTTCTGCCATCATGAATGGGTTCTGCAATCATGAATGGGTTCTGCCATCATGAATGGGTTCTGCCATCATAAACTGGTTCTTCCATCATAAACTGGTTCCGCCATTGTGAACTGGTTTTGCCGTTATATACTGGCTCTGCCATCATGAACTTGTTCCGCCATTATAAACTGGTTCTTCCATAATAAACTGGTTCTGCCATCATAAACTTGTTCTTCCATCATAAACTGGTTCCGGCATCGTTTTGCCGTTATAAACTGGCTCTGCCATCATGAACTGGTTCCGCCATTATAAATTGGTTCTTCCATCATAAACTGGTTCTACCATCGTGAACTGGTTTCGCAATTATAAACTGGCTCTGCCATCATATACGGGTTCTGCCATCTTGAACTGGTTCTGCCATCTTTAACTGGTTCTGCCATCACGAACTGGTTCTGCCATCTTTAACTGGTTCTGCCATCTTGAACTGGTTCTGCCATCTTTAACTGGTTCTGCCATCACGAACTGGTTCTGCCATCTTTAACTGGTTCTGCCATCATGAACTGGTTCTGCCATCTTTAACTGGTTCTGCCATCATGAACTGGTTCTGCCATCTTTAACTGGTTCTGCCATCATGAACTGGTTCTGCCATCACGAACTGGTTCTGCCATCTTTAACTGGTTCTGCCATCTTTAACTGGTTCTGCCATCACGAACTGGTTCTGCCATCTTTAACTGGTTCTGCCATCATGAACTGGTTCTGCCATCTTCAACTGGTTCACATTTGTAGGACACCTTGCAAACCTCCCATACTCCACAGTTTAAATGGTTTAATTTTGCACCAGATCTACACAACGGTGATGGTAGTGGGGGTGGTGGTGCGGGGGTTTCATCTCATGTCCACGCTTATGCTCTCTCAATGGGGTCCTAATTGGCAGAGCTGTGTGAATAGGCAGCTGGCTGAGGAGCGCCTGCACAAAAGAACCCACAACGAGATGGTGCTCCACCACCTCCACCCTCATACTGAAAAAAAGACCAAATCTGAAGAAAGAATGAAAGTAAGAAAGCAACAGGATGAATCCAGGGGGCTGGTGGGGAGGGGGCGGATGGCGGTCATGTAACAACAGAGCAGAGTGGAGTGGAAATTGACAAAACAGAGCGGTAAAGGAAAAGAAATAGAGCGGACAGATGAAAAAGAGAAGGTAATAACAGAAGATTATCTTCTTGTGATGGAGGCAGAGCTGGAAGGATAAGTAGGCCATTCTGAGGAGGACGATCCCAAACCAGTCGATAAACCCCCATGCCTGGATCCCTGATGTGGGTGGATGAGGTGGGGTCGCACGGTGCTTGAGTAGCAGTTAGGACAGTAAGAGGATGGAAAATGGTCCTCATGATGTCGATGCAGCATGACTTCCAGGAGGGGGGGGTGCATATTACAGTCCATGTGTTCCAATTCCCAGCGAAGTATACGAGAGTAAGGTGCTAGACGACACATGAGTGTTTAGTGTGTCCCTGTGAGGCAACGGTAAATCAGAATCAAAGGAAAAGAAACATTTTCTGTTGAATGTGGAGAAACTAGTTGTGTTGAGCTGTTTGAACAGTTCTTGTTTTATTTGTTTATCACGAACAGCTGCTAGTTTTTATATTTGGCCCATAAACCTTTCAATAGGTTTGGAAGCATTTTAACTGCAACTGTATATTCTGTCCAGGTTTACAGTACCAACATGTAGTGTTTATTCAATCCAATGAGCCATGATAACACCATTATTTATCACATCTTCATCACCATCACCACCATGTTGCTGAGAGACCTCTATTTCCACCTGGACATGATGATGAAGACACTTCCTGTCAGACTTTGCACCAATCAGAGAGCTTAAACTGACGGTAACGTCCAATCAGGAGCAGCCAAAGATCAACAAGTGATGAGAAAAGCAGGAAAATAATGATCCTCTATGGCTGGAATAAAGCCAAGAAGACGTTTGGGATGCAGCTTGTGAATAAATGCGTACATCTTTTAATGTGTAAATATTTATGTAACTATAATAACCAGACTGATTAAATATTTTATCTGTGTGTAGTATAAAACCTGATTATTTTCCTGTTCTTAAGTAAATTCCTGACATGAAGAATTTACGGTTTGCAAACTGCTGAGCCACCCAGAAGACCCACCTCCTCTAGTTTCTAGCTGCCAGATCAGTACTTTGTTGATCCACTAAGTGCACTGAAAGAATTATATGTGTGATAAAATATAATTTTGAACACTATCTGCATCGTCAGATCTCTGCACCAGAATATGACGTCGCTTCCAGCAATCAGCTGATAGATGGCAGTGAAAAATATCATCTGATATTACTGATCTGTAAAATCAAGTTTAACCCTTTCCATGTAGTTTAAACAATCTTCTTTTATCCTATAAAGTCTTAGGCTTCGTGCTGTGTTGGTCACAAGCGCAACGCGACCCAGAAGAGGATGAAAAACTAGACGAGAGAATGAGCAACTAGGCTACATGAACGGTGCAAATCAGAGCAGCACACAACAGTCTTGCCTTTTTACGTGTGACATCAGTGAAGCTCCACAGCAGGAAACTTAAAATCAGAAGTTCAGCAGAAAAGTGATGGCTGCTTTTTCAGCAGACCCAATGTGGACCCCTTCCCAGCAAGCAACGCTCATTTCGTGATGAGAATGGTCACACCGGTGCAGTTTAACAGATTAGCTGCTTTTTAAAGGTTTTCATCTTTGCTACTGTCTCATTTTCAGTTCTGCAACAGAGCTTCTAAATGAGTTCTTCAAAATCTTCAAGCACTGTAGGACCATTAGCGTAAGTACTACTAGTCCTACTACTGTTTATGTAAAACCTCAAACAGATCGTCTCACAGTCTCTGCACCGTTTGGGTCAAGTTTCAGATGACACCAGCAGCTCCGACATCTCAGACTCCCGGGACTCCTGGCATGCCCAGAACAACTCTGACAACTCTGCGTTGCGGAGGTATGAATGAAGTGTAAGGTGTTTATGTTTGTATGATCACCAAATCAGTACGGAGTAGATAAAACATAACTTCTGTGTTCAGACGCTATAGCTGGAATGCAAAATGCTTTTAGTCTGTGTTTCCTTTCATTCAGCTGGCAGGTAAGCATCCCAGGTGTGACTGAACATGTATGTGTCATTATTTCTTATCTTTACATTCATAAGTTTGCCGGCTCATCAGTAAGTACAGCTGAACTGTATTTTCTGTCATTGAATCGTAATGTGTGTCATTTGTGGGAAAATAATGCATTTAGGTTACAGAAAAATGGCACCCAGTGTGACCTGCATTTCATGGGATGGTCACGAACATAATGGAAAATCCTGGAAGGAAAGAGGTTGACAGAAACAACCTATTACACACAAATACACATTTCTGTTGGAAAAGGAACCCCAAACACTCACATCTGATGTGTCACTTGTATTTTTTTCACAAATTTAACCCTCAAAACTTCATGTTTTTGCAGTGTTTGGTCTGCCTGCTTTTTAATTCATGTAGAAATGTAGAAAAGGGAAAATAAAAGGGAATATTTGCTAATGTAACAACATAAACCCCTTCGGGAGTGGAGGGATTTATGTCTTTCTGAGATGCTAGGAGCAAAGTAGTTGGGGACTTCATGCACCTGGTGGGGTAGGAAAAAATGTTTCCATATCCTTACCATTATATGACCATTAAAAAAATAATTAAAGCCACAAGCAGCATCCATCTGGTCTGAGCCTCATACTAGAAAGATTTAAACAGCGTTTGGTCCCTAACTTGTCACGAAGCTTCCTGCCCAATTTGGAGTCAATCGCATAAATCATCTCAGGCATCAAATATTATGTGCATAAAGTGAAAAATTGTGTGTAAACAAAAGATGGCGGACTCCCCGTTGCCATGGCAACATGTGTTTAAATGACTTTTTATCCTTGTGCCAAATTTCATTGTCCTACGTCAAAGTAGACGTTCATGCATATCATTTCTATTCCTTTGGAGATATGAGTAAACCGTGTTTCATGGTGAGAAAGCTTTTTTCCAAGGGTTGCCACGGTAACACGCTTTTATTTATTAGAAAGATGTGAACAGCGTTTGGTCCCCCAACGAAACTACCTGCCAAATTTGGAGTTAGTTGCATGAATCGCCTCATATTTGGTTCAAATACGATGCGCCCAAATTGAAAAAATGGGGTAAAAAAATGGGTTGTAAACGCCAAGATGGCAGACACCCTTTTGCCATGGCAACAAGTGCATGATTGACTTTTTTTGCTTGTCTTGGGGTGTTACACGTGTGCTTAATTTCGTTACTCTACATCAACGTGGACGTTTGAGACCCAAGTCATAGGGGGATATTTTCTGGGTCTAGGGGGCGCTGTAGAGCCATTTTTGTATTAAAGTGAATGCAAACCATCGATTATTGAAATTTTTGCCAGGCTTTTGGTGTGTGCCAAATTTCACAGCTTTTCCTGGGGGCTAGGGGGGTCAAATTTGAGAAAGTTGTGCTTAGAACAGGAAGAATAAACATTTAGAAAGCAACAGGGTCCGAATTCTCTACGATAGCGATGAACGTTTTGTTCTCCAATAACTTTTGCATGTGTTGTTGTGTTTTATGTTATTAGATCATTTTAAATAAAATATGAACATGGATTCTTGGATTGCATCGTTTATGTAATAGAAAAGATCATTTTAACGTCCCACCATTAATTCACCGTGAATGTTGGTAAGAACATGAAGTTCAGTAAGACACAGAGCAACCAGTGACGCGATCGCATTGAATGATTTGTAAAAAAGTTCCTGCAATGAAATGTCTCCTTCATATTTCAAATCTGTCCAGCCGAACGAGTGAGAAACTGTTGACAATGGGCGGATAGCGTTCGGAGGTGCTGGAGACCATGGAGTTAAACACATTGAATGTATTTTATTTGTTTTGCAGCCTCCGTAATGAGTCTCTTGGATCTCCTGAGTCCCTGTCGGGATTCTTGGACCACAGTTTTACAGTTTTAATGATGGCATTTGTAAAATGTTGAAATAGCTTTTTCCTTTTCACTGTGGTCATAAATACACAATAAATGCTGGCAAATCAACCATCTGTTTCTCTCACAAAGTATCAGTTGGAAGAATCCCACCTTATCCATCACAGAAGTACTGAGCTCTCACCGGGAAGCATGGAGCATCTGTAAACCTCAGCTGTGTTCGAGCTGCTGCTACGGGCAGCATAGCAGGAACCCTGAGCTTACAGCCCAACAGATGTTAATGTCTGAGTCTGAGAGTTGTGTGAATGTGTCACAGTATGTCTTTTATTGTGTTTCTGAACTGATATATTCCTGTGTGTTTCTCTTAGTGTGTAAATGTGTGTGTGATGGTGTGTTTTCCAGATGGCATTTCCTGCCATCTGGAAAATCGATCGTTTGCTATAATGAAGAAATAAAAGCGCAGGGAATGTGTCATAATGGACAGTTTCTTAAACGGCTGGTATTTCCCGTTTTCCACGTCGGTTCCATTGGTGTGGTGGTGAGCCGGCAGTTGTCATGATGAGTATGAAGTTGGTATTATGGGCAGGGATTATCTATAACCATGAAACCTTTGAAGATGATGAAAAACCTGAGGGTTTGGTTGGTGTTGAGGAGCTCAGCAGCAGCACCCAACGCATCACTCCAACACAAAGCAGCACCCTGTCAGCCAAACAGCAGTTTTTCCACAGCAGACATGTAACATTATTCTGAAAACAATGAAAACATGCTGGACATTCTTCCACCAAACCTTTCTAAATGCAAAGCTGCAAACTGCCATTTAAATGTCCTTGTTTGTGCTGGATATAGATGTAGCATGTAGGCTACATTCACACAAAGCCGGCTGTTTGTTCTGATCAGAGTCTTTTTGACCATCCGAGATGCAGGACTCGGATCTAGACCACTTTCTTATGTGGTTCTAAGTCAGATCCACGTGATGTTTGTCCAGGTCATGTCATTCTGAAGTTCATGATGTGTTTCATCCAACTTTTATGTGACTGAATCGAGACAGACATCATAGTTCTGCACTGGAGATGGTGTGAAACGTGCACGTGGGTCACGTCAGGGCCATGCACGCTCACACTGCTGAGGTCATGTGTCAATATTATTTGAACGACTATGTGGGAAAAGTCATATCTGGTTGGTAAGGGGTTTATTGTAAACCTGTGGTTGTATGGCATTCATGGCCGAGCCGCTCTTAAGACAGATTTCTCATCAAAATGACGTTTTTTATCTGGTTTAAAAAAGAGGAAAAAAAGAAAAAAAAAATCTGATTTGAGAAAAAAAACAAAAAAACATCCGAATTTAAAAAATAAAGAGTTTCAACCTTTATTCTACAGACTTCAACCATGTTTACACACACAGCAGCTGCAGATGGGTGTGTGCTGGCCTCGTGGCTCCAGAGGTGAATTTTAATTCCCTGGAGGTGCAAGATGATGAACCACTGTTGGCCCCGAGCAAGGTCCTCACCCTGAACTACTTCCAGGCGCCACAATGTGGCAACCAAGTGCGGCGGGATGGCTTGATGCAGAGATGCATTGAAAAAAAAAAAAAGTATGTATATGTATATCTACATACATGTATGTGTATGTATGTATATATGGTCAGGTGATTGCACGTGAGCCTATTCTTTCATGTAAACTAATAAAAGGTAACAGAATTTTTTGCATCTTTGTGTTGGAAAAAATTACTAAATGAAACAAAAAGTCATCATCATCATCATTATCATCTTCATGCTGCTTATCCGGGGTCGGGTCGGGGGGGCAGCAGCCTAAGCAGGGAAGCCCAGACTTCCCTCTCCCCAGCCACATTTGCCAACTCTGCGGGGGGATCCCGAGGTGTTCCCAGGCCAGCCGAGAGATATAATCCCTCCAGCGTGTCCTGGGTCTTCCCCGGGGTCTCCTCCCAGAGGGACGTGCCTGGAACACCTCACCAGGGAGGTCCAGGAGGCATCCTGACCACATGCCCGAGCCACCTCAACTGGTTCCTCTCGATGCGGAGGAGCAGCGGCTCTACTCTGATCTCCTCCCGGATGACTGAGCTCCTCACCCTATCTCTAAGGGAGAGCCCGCCCACCCTGCGGAGGAAACTCATTTCAGCCGCCTGTATACGAGATCTCCTTCCTTCGGTCACGACCCACAGCTCATGACCATAGGTGAGGGTAGGAACGTAGATGGACTGATAAATCGAGAGCTTCGCCTTCTGGCTCAGCTCCTTCTTCACCACGACAGACCGGCACAGAGCCCGCATTACTGCAGACGCCGCACCGATCCATCTGTCGATCTCACGCTCCATCCTTCCCTCACTCGTGAACAAGACCCCGAGATATTTAAACTCCTCCACTTGAGGCAGGACCTGACTCCCGACCCGGAGAGGGCAATCCACCCTATTCCGGCTGAGGACCATGGTCTCAGATCTGGAGGTGCTGATTCTCATCCCAGCCGATTCACACTCGGCCGCGAATCGCTCAAGTGAGAGCTGGAGATCACGACCAGATGAAGCCAACAGGACCACGTCATCCGCAAAAAGCAGGGACCCAATCCTGAGGCCGCCAAGCTGGATCCCCTCAACACCTCGGCTGCACCTAGAAATTCTGTCCATATAAGTTATGAACAGAATCGGTGATAAAGGGCAGCCTTGGCAGAGTCCAACCCTCACCGGAAATGAATCCGACTTACTACCGGCAATGCGAACCAAGCTCTGACACTTGTCGTACAGGGACCGGACAGCTCGTACAAGGGGGTCTGGTACCCCATACTCCCGAAGTACCCCCCACAGGAGCCCCCGGGGGACACGATCAAATGCCTTCTCCAGGTCCACAAAGCACATGTAGACTGGTTGGCCAAAATCTCATGCCCCCTCCAGGATCCCAAAGAGGGTATAGAGCTGGTCCACTGTTCCGCGACCAGGACGAAAACCGCACTGCTCCTCCTCAATCCGGGATTCGACTATCTCATCCACCCCCGGGGCCTTGCCGCCAAGGAGCTTTTTGACCACCTCAGCGACTTCAGCCCCAGAGATAGGAGAGTCCACCCCTGAGTCCCCCAGCTCTGCTTCCTCATCGGAAGACGTGTTGGTAGGATTGAGGAGGTCTTCGAAGTATTCCCTCCACCGACCCACTACGTCCCGAGTTGAGGTCAGCAGCTCCCCACCTCCACTGTACACAGTATTGATGGAGCACTGCTTCCCCCTCCTGAGCCGCCGGATGGTGGACCAGAATCTCCTCGAAGCCGTCCGGAAGTCTTTCTCCATGGCCTCGCCGAACTCCTCCCATGCCCGAGTTTTTGCCTCGGCAACAGCCGAAGCCGCATGCCGCTTAGCCCGCCGGTACCCATCAGCTGCCTCCAGAGTCCCACAGGCCAAGAAGGCCCGATAGGACTCCTTCTTCAGCTGGACGGCATCCCTCACTGCTGGTGTCCACCACCGAGTCCTGGGATTACCGCCACGACAGGCACCAACGACCTTGCAGCCACAGCTCCGGCTGGCCACCTCAACAATAGAGGCACGGAACACAGCCCATTCGGACTCAATGTCCCCCGCCTCACTCGGGACATGTTCGAAGCTCTGCTGAAGGTGGGAGTTGAAGCTCGCTCTGACAGGGGACTCAGCCAGATGTTCCCAGCAGACCTTCACAACACGTTTGGGTCTGCCAGATCTGACCGGCTTCCTCCCCCACCATCTGAGCCAACTCACCACCAGGTGGTGATCAGTTGAAGCTCCGCCCCCCTCTTCACCCGAGTGTCCAAGGCATGTGGCCGCAGGTCCAACGATACGACTACAAAATCGATCATCGAACTGCGGCCCAGGGAGTCCTGATGCCAGGTGTACATATGGACACTCTTATGTTGGAACATGGTGTTCCCCCCAAGGGGGGGACCATGCCTCCCAATCACTCCCCTCCAGGTCTCACTGTCATTGCCCACGTGAGCATTGAAGTCCCCCTGCAGAACAATGGAGTCCCCAGAAGGAGCACCCTCCAGCACTCCCTCCAAGGACTCCAGAAAGGGTGGGTACTCTGAACTGCTGTTCGGTGCATAAGCACAGACAACAGTCAGGACCCGTCCCCCCACCCGGAGGCGGAAGGAAACTACCCTTTCATCCACCGGGGTAAACCCCAACGTGCAGGCACCAAGCTGGGGGCTGATGAGAATGCCCACACCTGCTCGGTGCCTCTCACCATGAGCAACTCCAGAGTGGAAGAAGGTCCAGCCCCTCTCGAGGGTACTGGTTCCAGAGCCCAAGCCATGCGTCGAGGTGAGTCCAACTATATCTAGCCGGAACCGCTCAACCTCGCCACAAGCTCAGGCTCCTTCCCCACCAGAGAGGTGACGTTCCACGTCCCCAGAGCCAGCTTCTGCAGCCGGGGATCGGACCGCCAGGGTCCCCGCCCCTTGCTGCCGCAAAGCTCACACTGCACCCGACCCCTACGGCTCCTCCCGCAGATGGTGAGCCCACGGGAGGTGGGGCCCATGTAACCCTTTCGGGCTGAGCCCGACCGGGCCCCACGGGTAAAGGCCCGGCCACCAGACGCTCGCTCTCATACCCCACCTCCAGGCCTGGCTCCAGAGGGGGGCCCCGGCGACTCACATCCGGGCAAGGGAACATTTTTGCCCGGGTTTGTGTTCGTCATAGGGGTCTTGTGAGCCATCCTTGGTCTGGTCCCTCCCCTAGACACCTGTTTGCCATGATGACCCTACCAGGGGCATAAAGCCCCAGACAACATAGCTGCTAGGATCTTTGGGACACACAAACCCCTCCACCACAATAAGGTGATGGCTCAGGGAGGGGGAACCAAAAAGTTGTTCTATAATATTTGTACATGTATTATTTGTTATCATAGCGCCAAAATATATATATTGGAGTTTAAATCATGTCTCCAGGACTGAGACTAGAATCAGTCCCAGCAGCCAATCCCAGTTCTGGTGGAACTGAGCTGGGGGTGAGTAATGAATGGCAGGACAGCCGTCTGAGGAGAACTGGGTCCAGTCAGCACATCTCACACACTGGGAGGTAGAATGGGATGAGCAGCATCTGGTCTGGGGCTGGATTCCTGACTGGAGTCCTTTCAGAAGGAGGTTGGATGAGTAGCTAGAGCTTCTTCAGTGGATCCGACCTGTAAGCTGAAAATAAACATTTCCCACATTTCACTGGAAGTTCTGGGATTTCTGTTTTCAGCAACACGCTATCATCTTACCAGGGAGGTACATGATACATACATGCACATTTCTAACATACATGCACATTTCTAACATACATGAAAATTCCTTATTTATATGTCGGCAAGGTTCCTGAAATGAAGAAAACACTATAATAAACATAAATATGTGATATTCTGGCAGCTTGGCTTTGAAAACTGTAAAATATAAAGAAAAAAATGTAGAATTTCAGTAAAATTCTTAAAATCATGGTTTACAGACATCTTTTGTTTAATGTCAGCTTTTTAACATATAATGAAAAATGATAACACATCTAATAACCGTTACCGCTTCAATACTTTAAAAACCTGCAGAAATACCAAAAGTGAGTAAAAATGTCAGAAGATTGTTGTTCATATGTTCTATTCTGTAATTATATGGAATATTCTGGAATGTAGACCATTAAAAATGATGTTTCACTATGTGCCGGTCCATGTGAGCTTCATCACAAAGAAAACTCATCATCACTCCCAGGAGCTGCTGAGAATCCCAGTACATGACTCCACCTGGAACTGGTGGGAATGGTGGAAAGAAGCCGGACTGGTGCAGAAACACACACCTCCACTCCATCCTGACAGATGCACACACACTGAAACACGATTAAACAGGGAAATATTTCATCACAACTAGTCTCTCTCACACACCCAGCTTTTGTCTGGTGTCTAAAACACACAACATCACCCCCCCCCCCCCGGCAGTCATTTAGCAGCACTGCCTCCATTTCCTGAAGGATCTTTTCATGCAGACCTATTTTCCTTCTGCATATCCTCCTCACACACTCCCGCTGATGGCTTCCACCTCTCCTCCAGCATTATGTAGATAACCTGGGGATGCCATATATTCCCAGCAGGTCACACAGAGGTCACAGTCACACACTGTGACAGTGGGAGTCAATCCCAGTTCACCAAAGTGGAAGAAGGGAATGTTCCACGTTGTATGATGTGGGTGTTCATATGATTATGTAGCGAGGTTTTAGCTGATTCTAGACGGAGTATGTAAATGAAAAGTGGAAAACCTGAGATGTGAAACTTAAAGCGATAAAGGTAAAGAAGGAGGAGAAAACATGAAGGCCATACTGGTTATACTGGTTAGCTGTGAAAAGGAGGACACATGTTTACATCAAATGCTAAGTCATATACAGTCGCTGTGTCTGCAGAGAAATCCCTCAGCGACGGTTGTATTTATTATTCTTTACTCCTGCATCAATGGGAATAAAATGTCCGCAGATTTTTCCTGAAAAAGACAAAAATAAACAATAA